>NC_044925.1:14794383-14831006 GCF_003576645.1 Ipomoea triloba
CAACAACATCACAAAAGCAGCCTCTGGGAGCAGATTCCAGAGAACTTGCGGAACACACTGACGGAACACCGTCTTCCGCCGCACTCCTCCCGCAGGAAGGAGGCGGACTGCCTCAACGGAACACCACTCTCCGTTCAACCCAACCGCCTTGGCCTTGCGGAACTCCCCGGCGGGTTACATTGTGCCGCGAGGACCTCCGCAAGGTCAACTCCAACCCCAGTTCCAGAACATCAACAGCAGACACGAAAGAGGTATTTCCAGAGAGCAAAATCAGACCCAATACACCAACATTTCATCCAATTTAGAGGCCAAAGACATGGAAATCCAAACCATCAATGATCATACAACACTAATCAAAAGATCAAGATGAAATCCAACAAATAGATCCAACAAAATAGGCTAATCACAAAGAATTTTCAGGATTTCCAACACCAAGAACATCATATAGAATAGGAGTGAATAAAAATAGTTTTGATGGACATAGTGGTTACCTTAAGAAGCTCTTTCCACCCAAGCAAAGCCTCAACAAAGCTCACAAAGCCCCACCTTCTTGATGATCATCTTTTACCCAAAGAACCCCAAAAAGAAAACATAAGAACTTGCATAAAGATCACTAAAACCATAAGATGCAAAGAATATTCCTAGATAGATGCACTTACCCAAACTCAAACAAGCCTAAAGGAGCAATCTTGACTTGAATTCTTGAAGGAGAAATGAAGATCAAATTTGGAGGAAAATGAAGATGAAAGTGGCGTGAAAGTGTAGGAGTAGGGAAGAGAGAGGGAGTGAAAACCTTTAGGGATTTTTAGTCTTGAATATATATACTACAATACATATATTATATTAGGGTGAAAGACTTAATAAGAATTGGGCTCAAAACATATATTATATACATACAAGAATATAATGTACAAGATTAATTAGTTGGGCTAAGAAACTCATCTCTAGTCAATTAATCATATATATATTAGAATAAAGAAAGCCCATAAGATGTCTTAAAGACTTTATACTTATATATTATTAAGAAATTGGGCCATTGTAAGAATACTTTTAATTATAAGAATTGTAAGGATCCAAATTGAATAAATCCCTTACAAGAATAAATTCAAGAATTGGGCTCTTGGTTAAAATAATTAATTTAGGCTCAAGAAATATATATATATGTATATATATTAAATTGAAAGAATTAGCCCAATTGGAATTAATTAAATTACCCAAGGAATTAATTATCGGTAGTAAGGCTTGAACGAATTTTCGGGGTGTTACAACTATTCCTTCTTCCACCATGTAATAGCATTTCTCCCAACTAAGTGCTAAGTTAACCTCCAAACATCTCTTGAGGACTTTTTCTAGATTGCTTAGGCATTCATCAAAGGTTTCCCCCCAGATAGTAAAGTCGTCCATACATACCTCCATAAACTCCCCTATATAATCCTCGAAGATTGCTAACATGCATCTCATAAAGGTAGCCGGCGCATTGCACAACCCGAAAGGCATGCGCCGGTAAACAAAGGTACCCATAGGACAAGTAAATGTAGTTTTCTTTTGATCCTCTAACGCTACCGGTATTTGAAAATAACCGCTCATACCGTCTAAGAAGCAATAGAAAGCATGTCCACTTACCTTTTCTACCATTTGGTCAATAAAGGTCAACGGAAAGTGGTCCTTCCTAGTGGCATCGTTCAATCTTCTATAATCAATGCAAACCCGCCACCCCGTCACACTACGGGTAGGAATTAATTCTTCTTTATCATTTTTCACTACCGTTATTCCCCCTTTCTTAGGTACTACGTGTGTGGGACTCACCCACGCACTATCCGAGATCGGGTAGATCATTCCTACGTCCATTAGTCTAACCACCTCATTCTTGACCACCTCGGTCATATTGGGGTTTAACCTTATTTGGGGTTGGGCCACGGGCTTTACATTTTCTTCAAGTAAGATTTTGTGAGTGCACATACTAGGACTTATTCCCTTTAAATCTTGTAATTTCCAACCTATTGCTCCTTTATATTCTCCTAACAACTTCACAAGTTTCTCTTTTTGATTTTCATTTAGATTTGATGAAATTACTACCGGTAAGCTTGAATCTTTTCCTAGAAAAGCATACTCTAGATTATCCGGCAAAACCTTAAGCTCACTCTTTACTTCTTTCTCTATAAACACTCTCTCTTTTTCCTCCTCTTTTTCACTACTCAACAATACATCACGTACACATCCATCCTTTTCCTCCTCAACTTCACCAAGAAATTCATGAATATACAAAGCATCATCAACACAATTATCAAGAAAATTCACAATCTCAACATCATTTAAATCACACAAACTAGCATTAACATTCATATCATCACCAAAAAGCATATCATGCAAATCATCAACATTCTCATTTGTCAAGGCATTATCATTAAAAGTAAAAGTTTCAAGACCATCATCATCATCACATAAGACTTTCAAATAAGCATCATTTTTCAATTTGCCCACAAGATTGGGATAAATGGACTCAACATGCTTCTGGAAAATGTCCACAAACTAGCATGCGTCATCCGTAGTCATCGGGTACTTGGTCAACTTTGAAACATCAAACGTGGCGCATTCATCACCTACCCTAAGAACAAGCTTCCCGCTCCCCACATCGTTGAGGGCCCGAGCGGTGGCCGAAAACGGCCTACCTAGGATCAACGGGACCTCATGGTCGGGATCCATGTCTATAATCACGAAGTCTACGGGGAAGATGAACTTATCAACTCTCACCAAAACATCCTCAACAACCCCCTTGGGTTGCTTAATTGACCGATCGGCCAATTGATCGCCTATGTAGACTATCCCGACTTGACCTCCACCACATATCAGATCATACGATACACTGGGATCTCAAACTCTCCCCAAACTAGATGCCATTCGCCCTCCAACCACACAAGGTGATCCAAGGAGCGATCAGTGACCATGACCATAGACCATTCTCCCTCGGGAGGAGTGGGATCCCAGAGATATGGGTAATGTACAATGAACTCTAGGGGGTCGCTACCCGGTAAAACTTCTATTGGGTAGTAGCCCCACCGAGCCGGATGAGCATCTACCAGAGACACAAGAGAGCTAGATAGTGAGAAGGAATCGTCAGGAGCTAGCAGAGTGTGGCCGGGTACGTAGGGGTCCTCCCCTATCATATGCTGTACATAGACTCCATATCCAAAAACTGAGCCATTATAGTTCGGTGAAGTTACCGAACTATACGACTCATTGCTGGATGACATCTGTTAAAGGGCAACAACGAAGCACCCGTTAGCACGACGGCTAAGTAAGAACCCATAAGCTTCTCATTCATAGGTAAAGATGTTTTAACTTACCAAATGACCATAGCATAGAATTTCCTAATGACTGATATGCTTTCATGTTTGTAAATTACGATAATATAAACAAATAAGCATAAATTTAATCATATTCACATTACACACGCGAATTTCCTCAACCATACCTGACAACTTCACTATATCCCGATTCTCAGACATCAAACGTCTAGCTTCTTGGAGCTAGCATCACCCATCTCATCATAGACATTGATTCAACCATTACTTATGAAAACTCGACTTAGTTTCATTTCAAAGTATGAGGCCTTATAGGAAATGTTGAATATTCCTTGTCGGTTGACCGAATGAACCTGGAACTTGGGCTTGCGGTCATTACCCAAATTCTCTTCTCGGTCCCTTGGACGAAGGTTCATTAGAATGGCCCCTAGTGTGGCCCCGCCTAGGTCCATTAAAATGACACCAACCCGGAGACGACGGAGTCAATACGCTTAAGTGTGCACACCCCCACAGTCTAGCCATACATGAGTGACGTAGAGACTCGGCGAATAGACTTCGCCAAAGTACGAATACAACCGTACATATATCAATGACGACCTTCGGTAATTATAGCCCGAGGTAAAAAGACAACAAGGTCGTCGTAACTTCTTGAAACTAAGGTTTTATTCATTTTACACATTAACTACTCTTGTTCCGACAATACGCTCACCTTTCCTACTCATACACTCTTCAACATGTAGTACATAAGTTCACATATCACGACAACAACCAACATGGTATGATTACACTATCAAATTCTTTCCTATGCTTACCACGCACTTTATTAACTCATTCACGTTCACAATACATAGTTCACATACACTACCTATACATATACATATATAACATTAACATACCTATACTCATATATATCATATATATACGGTATATAATATAATATATATCGATAGCATGTAATTGGTAATATAACATATAATATAGGTATACAAAAGGTATATGGTACATGATATAATGTATATGGATAATACATATATTTTACAACATAATATATATATGTGTTACGGTATATATATATATATCATCATATATATATATTATACCACACACACGTAATGTATTTATATATATTACACACCCCCGTAACATATATATATGTATATCACACACACATGTAATATATATACATAACACACACACGTGATATATATATAATACACACATGTAATATATATATATAACCCACACACACATAATATATATATAATACACACACACACGTACATAATATATATTATATAGATATATATATCACACACACATACACATAATATATATAATACACACACACACGTAATATATATATAATACACACACACACATAATATATATATACTACCCACACTCACATAATATATATACTACACACACACACGTACATAATATATATACTACACACACACACGTATATAATATATATACTACACACACACACGTACTTAATATATAAATATCACACACATACACCATATATATATATCTATCACGTCACACACACATACACGTTACATATATATATATCACGTCACACACACATACACAATATATTTATATATACTACTAATTTATGTGTACAACATGTTCAATACACAAAATATTCACAAATTACATACAACTTCATGGATTGGAAATTAATTCACCAATTACCTACTTTGAGTAGCTATAATTCCAACTTGAGGGGTAACTTACCTCAATCTCACTACGAACACAAGAAATTCGAAGATTGAAGCTCGGGATTCAACCTTTGCTCTTAAAATCCTAACATAGAACACAATAATACAAATATGATTCAACAAAATTCTACCCAAAACTATGAACTAGGAGTAAAAATATAACTTTTAACCGATTAAATATAAATTTTACCGAACAAATCGTGATCAAAGCTTGGAACTTGCTCTCTCTCTCTCTCTCTCACGAAATGAGGATGAAGATGAAGAAATGAAACTTTAGTTTCATTCTTATCACATTATATATATATACGAATTAGGATATATATATATAATAATAATAATAATAATAATATAATATAAGGATACTTATCCATCCAAATCTATATAATAATAATATTATAATATATGGATACTTATCCATAATTATATATAATAATAATATTACTAATAATAATAATAAAATATGGATGAATCTTATCTCATAAGCTTGGTACCAAAAATATTAATATTAATATTTTTTGCACAAAATAATCCTTTGAGATAAAAATTTTACAATAGGTTAATTTCAAACAACATCTGGACCCCTTTTAAAACAATAACTTGATTTGAAATACGTTGGTCCAGAGTTCGCGAAACAACCTTTGTTTTGAAAGGTACATAATTATAACGAAATATTCTTGAAAATGTTGGATTTAATAATAAATCCGAGATAATCTTAATAAAAGAAATTTTGGGTTTAAAATTTCGGGGTATTACACCTCCTTTGATTCGTGTTTCTTCCCTGAGCCTTTTTTTCTGCCTGTAAGCTTTTGCGCCCCCTGTTCAATTAAGCTCAATACACAAAAGAGTTAATTCCAACAATGGTCCTCCGACTATGTTGATTTTCCAAAATTAGTCATCGACTTTTAATTTGGACAATTTAGGTCCCTTGACTATCGAATTATTTCCAATGTTGGTCCTTTCGTCAAATTTTGGTTAAATTGAGGCCAAATAAAGGGGTAAAATCGTTCGTTCACTTGTATACTCGTATTTCTTATGTCATATACGCTATATATATGAATATAATATCAGTCGAAGAGACATCGAATGAGATTATATGGCTTTGATTAAGAGTTTGACTGAGATTATATTCATATATACAACATATAGGATAGGAGAAATACGAGTAATAATACACTAAACATGTGAATGGACAATTACACCTCTTCATTTGACATCAATTTAACCAAAATTTGACGAAAAGACCAACATTGGAAAGAATTTGAAAGTCAAAGGACCTAAATTGTCCAAATTAAAAGTCGGGGACTAATTTTGGAAAATCAACATAGTCGGAGGACCATTGCTGGAATTAACTCATACACAAACTCGATGGCCTGAAACTGCTGCTCCTACCTTTCTTCTTGTCTAACATAAGCTTCATTCTGCCTCATAATCACCTCATTTTGCCTCATAATCTCCTCATGTTGCAAATCCATCCTCCGATTGAAGGTGTCCATCGAGTGGGTGTGCAACTGAATCTGTAGTGCTCTCATCAAGGCCCAGTCGTGTACTACAGGGTACTGCATTTACTCGGGGGGTATCTCTTATTCTCCCCCCTTCTCCTACGGCGGCTGCTCCTGGTGGTGCATCGGCACATCATCAATCCTAGGAACGTAGCTCCGACTGAGCTGCTCCACCCCTAATGGTCGCATGGTGGCTATCCTTTTTTCCCGGGCCAACTCCCTATGCAGACCCAGCCCCTGGCGTAGTCGTGTGACCACCAGGCCGATCCATACGTTGGGGCACTTGTCGTGTGCCTGAGACTGGAACCACTGTTGCACCATGCACGCCATTTGGATGGGCTCATTCATTTCCAAGCTCCACAGTCGGAACAGTTCTGTCCGATACACCTTGTGGAGGTTCTTGTTCCGTCCTCCGAATGTTAGGCCGAGAAGAAGCTTTATAACCTTCAATGCTGGGTTGAAGATCTTCACGGTGTTTGGCTTGGCCCCGATAAACCTTGCCGCATTGCCTCCAGTGATTCTATGCCAATAAGCTTCCAACACATCATCGGATTCAAAGTCCCACGGGAGGTTGCACCACTCGTCTGTAAACATCTCATCTCAGGTGTAAAACCCAAGATATTCCCCCAGTTGTATTATCGAGACCTGGTACTCCTGCCCAAATACCGTGAACTTCATGGAAGGAGTGCAGTGGTGGCTTGATGGCATTGGCTCGAAGGTGGCTATAAACTCGTGCACCACCGGCTCATAAGTATCATCCCTCCAGCTGAAGAGATGCTCCCAATATCTTTGCGATGCCATCCTTTAGACTTCTTCTCGACACCCGTAAGAGTCGAGTAGTGAAAAATCGAAATAGAACGTAACCCCCCCCCCCCCGAAACACCTTTGGATTGAAGTTCCTCCACTCTTGCCAGTTGTAATCCATTTAGATGTGGTAAACCTCGGCCTCCGGGAACCACGACATCGCTCACGCCTTGCACTCCCCCTCTACTTGATCCTCCAACATCATGCTTGCTCTTCTTAGCCCGTTCCTTACTTCGCGTTCTTGGAGGCATCTATTAAAACAAATAAACATGTAAGCCACAACCTAGTCAATTCTTCGGCAATTATGCAATCAATCAAGCAATTATAACGGATCAAGTCTTTGTTAGCTCAAACAAACAAGTTTAAGAATTTTCAAGAAAGATAATGCCATTTTAGATTAAAGACTACTACGCTCCATGCTTGATTGATTATCTATATAAAGGCAAAACTTATCATAGCAACACAAACAACTTTTAACAAACTAACTCTTTTCCTCACAATTAAAGTTTGCTAGACAAAAGAAAGTCACTATTTAAGCATTGCAATACAACACGTGCCTTTCATTTGGGAATTTAAAATATGTAACATGCATCAAACATATAGCCTCTATTCCATCATGCATTCACTATTCATAACACAATTCAAAAATCCCCAAATTTCATGATTTTAGCCATTATCAAACTCAATTAAACACAATGTAGTGAACACTTTCATCATATATCAACAATATAATTTCATTCCCATCATACATCAATTAATACAATTCTATTTGCATCATATATCAACAATTTCATATCAACATTCAAAAATCCCCAAATTCATGAACTGGTAATCCACAATTTTCAATTAAGCATAGTGCATTAACATAATTCACAAATTGGTTCCATACAATCCCTTAACTATCATCCAATTTCATGTTTCAATCACCAATTTCAACAACAAACCTCAATTTAACAAACCCAAATTTTTCCACCATTAAAGTAGGGTTTCAAGCTTTTTCAAAAAAATCAAATTCATGTTCTAACCATTCAAAATGCAATTAATCCATACAAGTATGTTCTTTTGAACATAGAGAATCAATTTCTAACAACAAATTAGCAATACAATGGTAAAAGCAAGAAATCCAAAATTAAGTTCTTCAACAATGGTGAAAGCTTAAAATAGGTTGAAGAAGATGAACATACCTTGGATTTGTTTGTGGAAGTAGTTTGTATTGATGAAAGCTTGAAACTTTTGGCCTTAAACTAGCTTTGAACTTGAAAGGAACTTACTTGGGTGATTTTGGAGGGTTTGGGCGTCCGCAAGAATGAAGAACAAGAAGAAAAAATTGGGTTTTAAACCCAATATCGCGTCCAAGTTGGTCTGGCCGAACCGCTGGACGCGGGCCGGACGCGCGTCCGGCCGTGCGTCCAGCAGAAGGCAGTTTGGATTTTTGCTTCGGTATGTTGTGGACGCGGGTCGGACGTAGGCGTCCGTGGCCGCGTCCGATTTTACGCCTGCAGAAGTTGTTTCAGCTTCTGATGGACGCGGGGTGGACGCGTGCGTCCATCCGGGCGTCCATTAGAGAGCTCTCTGAATCTGTGGACTCTGTTAGACTTGGGGCACTGGACGCGGGCTGGACGCGCGTCCAGCCTGGCGTCCAGGCTCTGTTTCCTTGCCAATTTTGGATCTTTTCTCGTTCTTCTCCGGTCCTTTTGATTTCTCCTCTTGTGGTCCTGCAAAAACACACTAAACCTAAAGGTAAGACATGAAAAATAAAGCATGTAAAAAAAATGAAAATAACCTCGGGTTGCCTCTCGAGAAGCGCCACGTTTAACGTCTTTAGCCCGACGTCTTTGTAAGCTCAATCTTCCATTTGAATCAAACGCAAGGTGTTCACCTCACGTGTTTCCATTCCTCCAAAATACTTTTTCACTTGGTGCCCATTTACTTTGAATTCGCCCTTGTCCGGATGTGCAATTTGAATAGTTCCATACGGAAAAACTTTGGTGACCGTAAACGGTCCGGACCATCTCGATTTGAGTTTTCCCGGAAAGAGTTTAAGTCTTGAATTGAAAAATAGTACTTGGTCTCCTTCCCGGAATTCTTTTCCCTTTTTGATGTGCTTGTCGTGATAGAGCTTCGTTCGTTCTTTGTAGGCACGTGAGTTCTCATAAGACATCAACCGCCATTCCTCTAATTCATCCAATTGCCAAAGCCTTTCGCGCCCGGCTAGGTCTATGTTACTATTTAGTTTCTTTATGGCCCAATACGCTTTGTGCTCTATCTCCACCGGCAAGTGGCACGCTTTCCCTTACACAAGTCTAAAAGGGGTGGTTTCGATCGGAGTTTTGTATGCCATTCTAAACGCCCATAGAGCATCATCTAGCCGGTCGGGCCAATCTCTCCGGTGAATACCAACCGTGTTCTCCAAGATTGCTTTAATATCCCGGTTGGCATTCTCTACTTGTCCACTCGTTTGGGGGTGGTAAGGTACTCCCCCCCTATGTTGGACTCCGTACTTGGCCAACATCCTTTCCATAGATGAGTTTCTAAAGTGCGTTCCTCGGTCACTAAAGAGAACTCTTGGTACTCCAAATCTAGTGAACAATTTCTTAAGAAAACCAATTACACTCCTAGCATCATTGTTCCTCAAGGCTTGCGCCTCCACCCATTTTGACAAATAGTCGATTGCAACTAGGATATACTTAAACCCCTTTGCACTCGGGAATGGTCCTACAAAATCAATGCCCCAAATGTCGAAAATTTCACATGCTAAGATGTATGTTTGAGGCATCTCGTTCTTTGCGGTGATGTTCCCAACTCTTTGGCACCGATCACAATTCGAAACACAACTTTGAGCATCCCTAAACAAAGTGGGCCAATAGAAACCCGCCTCAAGAACCTCCCTAGCGGTTCTATTGCTCGAGTAGTGCCCTCCGGTTGGTCCGGCATGACAGTGGCCCATAATTTCTAGTCCCTCTTGCCCCGCTACACATCTCCTAATAACTTGGTCCGCGCACACTCGGAACAAGTAGGGATCGTCCCAGATATAGTGCCTACTCTCCGCTATAAATTTTCTCCTTTGGTGCACATCAAAGTAGCTCGGGATAACATCTCCGACAATATAGTTTGCAATGTCCGCGTACCACGGCACATCATCCACTTTAAGCAACCTTTCCTCCGGAAACAACTCCGCTATTGTAGCACTCTTCTCTCCTAAGTTAGGATTCTCAATCCGGGAGAGATGATCCGCCGCCTCATTTTCTTTTCCTTTCTTATCTTTGATCTCGATATCAAACTCTTGAAGTAAAAGGACCCATCTAATCAATCTTGGTTAAGCCTCGGTCTTAGACATTAGATACCTAAGTGCCGCATGATCCGTGAAAACAATTACCTTAGACAAAAGAAGATAGGGCCTAAACTTATCAAGGCCAAAGATTACCGCTAGCAATTCTTTTTCTGTGGTGGTGTAGTTTTGTTGGGTTTTGTCTAGGGTCTTGCTTGCAAAAGCTATGGGTTGAAAATGTTTCTCCTTCCTTTGTCCCAACACTACTCCTACCGAATATCCGCTAGCATCGCACATCATCTCAAAGGGTAGATTCCAATCCGGTCCCACTAAAATTGGTGCACTCACTAATCTCTCCTTGAGGGTATTAAAAGCAAGTAAACACTCTTCTCCAAACTCAAAATCTATATCCTTCTCTAGAAGCTTAGTCAAGGGTCTAGCAATCATGGAAAAGTCTTTGATGAAACGTCGGTAGAAACCGACATGTCCTAGAAAGCTTCTCAAACTAGTTACCGAATTAGGAGGCGGTAGGGTGTCTATAACCGATGTTTTTGCTTTGTCTACTTCTATTCCTTTTCCCGACACTTTATGACCTAGCACTATTCCTTCTTCCACCATGTAATAGCATTTCTCCCAACTAAGTGCTAAGTTAACCTCCAAACATCTCTTGAGGACTTTTTCTAGATTGCTTAGGCATTCATCAAAGGTTTCCCCCCAGATAGTAAAGTCGTCCATACATACCTCCATAAACTCCCCTATATAATCCTCGAAGATTGCTAACATGCATCTCATAAAGGTAGTCGGCGCATTGCACAACCCGAAAGGCATGCGCCGGTAAACAAAGGTACCCATAGGACAAGTAAATGTAGTTTTCTTTTGATCCTCTAACGCTACCGGTATTTGAAAATAACCGCTCATACCATCTAAGAAGCAATAGAAAGCATGTCCACTTACCTTTTCTACCATTTGGTCAATAAAGGTCAACGGAAAGTGGTCCTTCCTAGTGGCATCGTTCAATCTTCTATAATCAATGCAAACCCGCCACCCCGTCACACTACGGGTAGGAATTAATTCTTCTTTATCATTTTTCACTACCGTTATTCCCCCTTTCTTAGGTACTACGTGTGTGGGACTCACCCACGCACTATCCGAGATCGAGTAGATCATTCCTACGTCCATTAGTCTAACCACCTCATTCTTGACCACCTCGGTCATATTGGGGTTTAACCTTATTTGGGGTTGGGCCACGGGCTTTACATTCTCTTCAAGTAAGATTTTGTGAGTGCACATACTAGGACTTATTCCCTTTAAATCTTGTAATTTCCAACCTATTGCTCCTTTATATTCTCCTAACAACTTCACAAGTTTCTCTTTTTGATTTTCATTTAGATTTGATGAAATTACTACCGGTAAGCTTGATTCTTTTCCTAGAAAAGCATACTCTAGATTATCCGGCAAAACCTTAAGCTCACTCTTTACTTCTTTCTCTATAAACACTCTCTCTTTTTCCTCCTCTTTTTCACTACTCAACAATACATCACGTACACATCCATCCTTTTCCTCCTCAACTTCACCAAGAAATTCATGAATATACAAAGCATCATCAACACAATTATCAAGAAAATTCACAATCTCAACATCATTTAAATCACACAAACTAGCATTAACATTCATATCATCACCAAAAAGCATATCATGCAAATCATCAACATTCTCATTTGTCAAGGCATTATCATTAAAAGTAAAAGTTTCAAGACCATCATCATCATCACATAAGACTTTTAAATAAGCATTATTTTTCAATTTGCCCACAAGATTGGGATAAACGGACTCAACATGCTTCTGGAAAATGTCCACAAAGTAGCATGTGTCATCCGTAGTCATCGGGTACTTGGTCAACTTTGAAACATCAAACGTGGCGCATTCATCACCTACCCTAAGAACAAGCTTCCCGCTCCCCACATCGTTGAGGGCCCGAGCGGTGGCCGAAAACGGCCTACCTAGGATCAACGGGACCTCATGGTCGGGATCCATGTCTATAATCACGAAGTCTACGGGGAAGATGAACTTATCAACTCTCACCAAAACATCCTCAACAACCCCCTTGGGTTACTTAATTGACCGATCGGCCAATTGAATGCATATGCGAGTGGCCTTAAGAGCCCCCAACTCTAATTTCTTAAAGAGATAAAACGGCATTATATTTATACTTGCCCCGGAGTCCGCTAAGGCTTGGCTAAACTCGGCGTCGCCAATTTGACATGGGATGGTGAAGCTTCCGGGATCCGTGAGCTTTTGCAGTTTGTGGCGCACGTACGCGGAGCATCCCTCCCCTAGCAAGACCGTAGTCGATTCCTCTAGCTTCCTCTTGTTGGTGAGCAAGTCCTTCAAGAACTTGGTATACCTTGGCATTTGTCCTAATGCATCAAGAAAAGGTACGTAAATGTGCAATTGTTTCAATAAGTCTAGAAATTTACCATATTATGTCTTGTCCATGTTCTTCTTCACCCTCCCGGGGTATGGGAGTGGTGGTGGTTACATCTGTAGGTCCACTTTTTCCTTCCCCTTCTCTTGAGCTTGCGGGGCCTTAGGACTCATAGGCAATGGAGATTTTTCCGTTTCTTGCTCCTTGCCATCTTCAAGAACTTCTTCAACTATCTCTTCTTCGATTGGACTTTTGGAATTAGTGCTTTTCTTTAAGATTGGCTCCGGGAGTTCCTTCCCACTCCTAAGTGTCACGGCTTGCACCCTCTCCCGGGGGTTGTTCACCGTGGTGCTTGGAAGTGAGCCTTGTGGTCTCTCGGTCAATGCTTTGGAATTTTGTGCCACTTGAGTCTCCAAATTTCTTAGCGAAGTGTGATGCTCTTGTCTCAAGTTAGAGACATCTTGTCTTATGGTTGATATTTCTTGTCTCAAATTTTGCTTCCATTCTTGTCGTATCTCGTTCTTCATATTCACCATATCATGTTTAAGTTCTCCAAACATTCTAACCATCTTATCTTCAAAGCTTTCTTTAGGAGCTTCCTCTCTTGGTTGATTGTTGCCTTGGTACATTGGTAGCCTATATGCTCCTCCTTGAATAGGTCTTTGATTGTATTGATTGTATTGGTACCCCCGGTTTTCTTGGAATCCTCGATTGTACGGTGCATTGTAGCTTGGCCCTCCTTGGCTAGGCCTTTGCCCTTGGCCTTGCCAACCTTGATTTTGGGATGGTTGATTTTGCCATCCTTGGCCTTGCCTCCAATTTTGAGTGTTGTTGTTTCCATAGGAATGGTAGTCATTAGGCTTTTGATAACCCACGGCATCTACTTGTTCATATACACCATCATCATAGTTGGATGTACACTCATGAGCTCCGTGTGCACCTCCACACTTATCGCAATACAATGCCAAAGTCATGCACGGGTTTCCTCTTTGAGCATTGTTCATCTTTTCCATTTGAGCTTGTAACCTCTTCACCTCTAGTCCCAATGCTTCCATTTTGGCTTGCGATGCAGTGTCGGTACTCACTTCATACAAACATCCCTTCGCATCCCTTTGATTATACCAAAGTCCGGTGTTGGATGAGATTGTTCTTATCAACTATTCCGCTTCCTCGGGCCTAGTAGATACAAAGGCTCCTCTAGATGATGAGTCCAAGAGTAACTTGCACTCGTCGGTGAGGCCCGCATAGAAGGAACTAATCACGTCCCACGGGTGTAGGACATCCGGTGGACATTGACGCTTGAATGCTTTAAACCTCCTCCATGCCTCCGCAAGAGTTTCCATCGAACCTTGCTTGAAGTCTTGAATTTTCTTTCTAATCTTCAACGTCTTGGTAAGAGGGAAGAACTCTTGCATGAACTCCCGATGGAGTTGCTCCCATGACCGAAAGTGATTATCCACATGTGAATCAAGCCATCTTGCGGTTTCCTCGATCAAAGAAAATGGGAACATCTTAAGCCTCACAGCCTCCTCGGGAACTCCGTTTTGACGATACATCCCACACGATCTAATGAAACGTGTGATATGCACGTGAGGGTCCTCCGCCGGCGATCTGCTAAAAGGTTGGCTTTGGACAAGTGTGATCACCGCCGGCTTAATGTCAAAGTTGTTGGCTTCCACCGGTGGTACATAAATGGAATTGTGTACATTGAATTCGAGCATCATGTAGTCGGCAATTGTTCTTCTCTCTTCACCTCTATGATCTCTCGGCTCATTCCTAGGGACATTCCTCCTTGGCCTTGGTGGCTCATAGTAGTCATCATCGTATTGTGGCTCAAAGTATGCCTCCCTCCTTTGTCTAGGAGGTGGTTGCTCCCTCCTTGGTGGCATATCGTAAAGAGGATTGTTAAATTGCTCATCAAATCCCGGTGCATATCTCCTCCTTGGCATAGGTTCATCATACCCCTCATTTTCTTGTAAATATTGTGGATGGAAGGGTGGTGGTCTTTGTCGAACCTCCTCCGTCGGTGGAGGAGGTGCCTCATGCTCATTGAATTGGTTTCCTCTATTGTCCTCCCGGGGTGTATCCGTATCCGATCTCCTTGGTGATTCATCCATGTTTATGTTCGGGATGTTTCCACTTGTAGTGGCCATTTCTTCTTCTTGATCCACTTGTTCTTGTTGTTGGTCTCGATTAGTCTTCTTTCTCCTTCGATTTAGTGCATAGATCTCCGGATCAAGTGGTAGTAGCCCTTCACTCCCTCTTGAGCGAGTGTGCATACAAAGGCTCTTGAACTACAAGCAATCATAAACAAGAAAATAGTTGTGCAACTAAAAGTAGTTGCTCAATTGTTTAGCTCAATGTGAAATGTCAAGTAACTAAAAGCAAGTAATGTAAAAAGAATCAAAAACAAGTAAAAAGATGGATTAGACTCTCTAACTTGGGAGCCTACTCATGTGAATCCTAGTAAACATGCTTAACACAACACCGATGCTATCCCCGGCAACGGCGCCATTTGATGAAGTAGTTTCGTGGTGGATGGAAAGAAGTGGGTGTTAAAACGGGAAGAAGTTCCCGAGTATCGCTCTCAAAGGATGGCAAGGATGGGGTCGGTAAGCAAGGGATTAATCACAAGAGCGCCTAGTGTTCGAAAGCTAATCCTAAGGTAGAAGGTGTGTATCATGCTAAGGTAAAGAAACTAAGACAAAAGAATGACAAACAAATGAGTGGAAAGAGGACTTGAACCAACTTAACAAGCACGTATTCTCTTGATTTCCTATAGGACTAGGGTGTGAAAACACTCGTTGGACACAAAAGAGACAAGGTCACGTGTATCAAAGCCACTCTCGTGGTCAAAGGACTCTCTTACTCACCATAGTGTTACTCTCATAACTACTAGGCTAAAAGAAGCATTTTATCAAACACGTTGTGTGCCCTCTTGTCTTCCACTCTCCCTTTTCTCAAAGGTGAGAGGGAAATGCGATTGGTGAGGTCTAACACACTCCCTACTCTCGTAGGTGAGTGATCCTAACCCTAATTCTCTAAGGCAACCGGCCAAGTTGGTCTAGAGTCCAAACAAACACCCCAAATCACAATCAAGCATCCCTTAAGCATCATTCAACCCTAATTTAAGACATTTAGCATTGAAGAGGTAACATGCAAGGTCAATTGATCCAAATCCACAAGTGGTTTAGCTAATCATGCTTAGAATTGAAATCAACATTGCAAAAGAACAATTGAAAGCAACTAGAATTCAAAATCAAATCAACAATCAAGATCAAATCAACAATCAAATCAAAAACTAAGAATGGAATTATAAAACTAGAAATTGAAATGTTACTTGAGTGGTAGTAGGAATCTTGAAACAATCTTGAGGAATACAATGTTGAAGTGGAAGATCTCCTCCAAATCTAGCTAATTGACTTGAAATTTAATTGGAATTGAAGTGTGGAAGTGTAGGGAATTTTGACCTAAATCTAGAGAGAGAATTTTCTAAACTGAACTAAGATGGAAGTGAGTTGGGATCCTCTGCAAAATGGCTCCATTCCCCTTTTAAATCTCGCCCAACCGTCATAATTTACGCGATGGACGCACGGCTGGACGCGCGTCCACTGCGCGTCCAGCGTGACTTCTGCTGCACAGACTTGAAAACTTCAGAGGCTTGAATTTTGGACGCGGGCGTCCACCCCGCGTCCACAGCAGACCTCTCAAACTTCTGCGGGCTTAAATTTGGACGCGGGCGTCCACCCCGCGTCCACCGTGCGTCCACAACAGTCTGCTCACAACTTCAGAGGGCTAGAATTTGGACGCGGGCGTCCACCCCGCGTCCACCTCGCGTCCACAACAGACTTCGGTTCTGCTGTGCAAAACTTAAGAGGGTTGTATTTCGGACGCCTGGGCGGACGCGCGTCCAAGGCGCGTCCATGGCCTATTCAATGCTCCAACTTCGGCCCGTGAATCTATCTCCGCAATCCATGCCATTTTCCACCTTTTTGCACATCGTTTTACCTACAACATGATTAAGCAAGTGTGGAACGAGGTCCAACGGCAATAACAAGCATTTTAATGCAATTAAGGGCCAAATTAAACATAAAAGCTTTCAATTGTGCGCAAGATGATCCTAGAATGACCTTGTAAAGGTGGCGTCTTTTGCACTTATCACATGATTACCAACAAATGCCAATTCCATATCTTGACTGCTCGGCCAGTTTGATGAATAGGTTGGTGTATGACGAGATGTGTTATGGCAAAGCGTAACTTAAAGAAGAGCACAAAAAGTTGGTATCAAATCTAACACATGAGCAACATAATGTCTACAACACAATAATGAATGATGTAAATTCAAATCAAGGAGGAGTTTTCTTTGTCTACGGTTATGGAGGAACTGGAATGACATTTGTTTGGAGAACTCTTTCGGCAGCATTGAGATCAAATGGAGAAATAGTTCTTAATGTTGCTTCAAGTGGTATAGCTTCTCTATTATTACCCAGCGGAAGGACTGCGCATTCAAGGTTTGCAATTCCCCTAAACCCAAATGAGGATTCAACATGTAATATCAAACAAGGTAGCCATCTTGTAGAACTCATTATTAAGTGCAAAATTATAATTTGGGATGAAGCACCAATGATCCATAAGCATTGCTTTGGAGCACTTGATAGAAGTATGCGTGATGTATTGCGTTTTTCCAATCCAAGAAGTTTAGAGATGCCTTTCAGAGGGAAAACTATTGTATTTGACAGAGACTTTCAATAAATTTTGCCAGTTATCCCAAAAGGAAGTAGATATGATATTGTTAATGAAACAATAAATGCATCTTACTTGTGGTCGTACTATAAAGTGTTACGTCTAAAAAAAAATATGCGACTTCAAAGCTCATCCTCAAATAGTGATTATAAAAAGCTAAAGCAATTCTCATAATGGATTGCGAACATAGGAAATGGAGAAATTCGGGGACAAACTATTAGATGTGAAAACATTACTATTCTAGAAGAGAATTTGTTGAAATGTTCTGGAGATACCCTTGCAACTATTGTCGAAAGTACATATCCATCATACTCTAATATTTTTTATGATCCAACATACTTGGAAAAGAGGGCAATATTGGCTCCAACACTTGATGTGGTTGACTCTATCAATGAATATATGACTTCTTTAAACACATATGAAGGAAATACATATTTCAGCTTTGACAGTGCTTGCAAATCATATATATTCAAATGTTGATCTATTAGCTGATGTGCACACGCCTGAATTTTTGAATGGGATCAAGCGTTCTGGTGTGCCTAATCATGAACTCAGGCTGAAAGTAGGTACTCCGGTTATGCTCTTGAGAAATATTGACCACTCAGTTGGTTTAATTTGTGTAATGGGACAAGGATGGTTATTACTAAACTTGTAAATCATGTTTTAGAAGCAAAGGTATTATCTGGAAGTAGTGAAGTTCATAAAATCTTGATTCCAAGAATGTCATTAACTCTTTTAGATTTGAGACTGCCTTTTAAATTTCAAAGAAGACAGTTCTCTCTAATCGTCTCTTATGCGATTACGATTAACAAGAGTCAAGGTCAATCACTTTCTCACGTAGGCCTCTTTTTGAAAAGACCAGTATTTAGTCATGGATAATTATATGTTGCTGTTTCAAGAGTCATCAACCCAAATGGATTGAAGATTTTGATTTGTGATAAGGAGAACACCCAAAGTAATTCCACAACAAACATTGTATACAAAGAGGTTTTCCAAAATTTGTAAAATGTTATTATAATATTTCATCATAGTTTCATTCATACAATTCTACAATGGTTTCCATTTTGTAAATTTCTCCTTTAATTCATCATACCATAATTGTTGTCGTGCATCGCACGGGGTAAAACACTAGTCGAAATATAAATTACAAAAATGCATATGTATTATTTTTTTGTTGTAACTACTAATTTATTTAATTTAATAAAAGTAATAGAGTGGGTTACTTTTGAACAATATACTTTAACATATCCGAAGTATATATGTTCAACAATTATGCCAACTTTGATTGGGATGAGGTTCGAACCTAAGGCCTTACTAATAGAAATTAATGGGTAAGTTAAAAGTTAACAGAATATTAAAGAATAAGATAATATTCAACGGAAAACTTAACGGATAATCATATAATTATGTTCAACAATTATGCCAACTTTGATTGGGATGAGGCTCGAACCTAAGACCTTACTTATAGAAATTAATGGGTAAGTTAAAAGTTAACGGAATATTAACGGAAAAGATAATATTTAAAAAAAAACTTAATGGATAATCATATAATTAAAGATAAATTTGGAAATCTCAATGAAAAATATAAATCCAAACAATCTGAATCATCTATTTGATTTAATAATTTGACCGTCATTTTTTCTACCCATTATAGGCCTAACTTTCTTTGCCTCTTATTAGTATATATAGTAGATATATTGAATTTTTAAAACAATTACCAATTGGGCTCAATTTCACTTTATCACAAAATGACCCAATCTCCATGCAATTAACTTGAAATTCTCTAAACTATATATACCTATAATTTTTTTTTATTAGACATGATCAGAACCAGCCCTGATTACTATTATGTAAATCCATGAACCAAAACCACCATTAGTGATCTTACTCCCAAATATTTCCACATGGCTTCAAATATGAGCATCAGGTTCATTCCCGTTTTAAATGGGAGCCTCACGCTCCTGTTCTTATAACTGGGCGATTTGGGAAGCCAATTTTTTTTTATCATAAAAATTTTAATAGTTACATTACATTAAAAATTATAAATATTATTAATAAATTATTATGTAAAATACAATTAGATAAAATATTGCATAATTAATAATTAACAATTACTTTTATTTATTTAATTTAATTTTCTATATTTAAAAATTATTATGTAATAAATCTCCGTAATAAATGAATTATTTTTTAATATATATATGCCATGTCTGGTCCATATATGTTTTTTTTTTTTTTTGGACTTGATTGATAAGTGCATATTTGATCATATTTAATCTCCATATTTAACCTTATTTGTCCACTAGAATGTATAAATTGTGTTCAATATAACCTTAATTTTCTTTACTTTGATTAATGTTTGCAACAATCACCTTATTTGGAATAAAGTAAAGAAAATTAGGTCATATTGCATTTAATTGGATGATTTAGAGAAAACCTAAGTTTAATTTGTAATATTCATCTTTAAAGTCATCCTAATGTTTTTAATTGCTTGTGGAAATATCAGGAAAATCATGAAGATGTAAAGAATCATGAAGGGACAAGAACAAAAGTGAGAAGATGGATGATGATGAATTAAAGTGGAAGACAAAAGCAAAGAAGATTAGGTCCATTTTCATCATGAAGATCAGCCAATAATGGATTCAAAAGAATGGTATTTTTAATGGTCTTGATCACAAGGACAAATCAAGGCAAAAGTGGAGCAAAATAATAATGAGCTGAAATTTACGCATAATTTGCCCACTGTTCGGTAATTCAACAATATCGCAGTCTGGGAATGTCCAAATTAAGTGATTCTTGAACCATTAGAAAGAAAACTTCAAGGGCTACAACTTTTCCAGAGATACGAAATTTGTAATTCTGACCGAAAAATGGTCAAAAGCAGCCTTGAAGTCGAAGTTCCAGATTTCGTCCTAATCTGACCACTGCTCGGTATTTTGGTCATATCTGATTATAGGAATATCCAAATGGGATGATTCAAACGGCATTGGAAAGAAGATTTAAAGATCTACAGCTATGATTAGGGCCATAAACTCCAAATCTGGTAGAACATGGACTCCATGTACCTTCACAAATCATGTGCATTATACACCATGTTGTGGGCACCTCACTTTTGCAATTTGCCAACCAATACCCATCATGCTTTGCCTCCTCATGAACAAGTATAAATAGAGGTCTTCCTTGCAGGAGAAACAACACCATCACACACCATTCCATACCAAGCTTCCTACAATGTAGAACCAAGTAGTAGAGTAGAGTAGAATTTATTTCTTTCATCTTTGTAGTGTAGTTTTATTTACCTTATGCAAGTTTATTTTCTTTATGCTTTATGTTATTTACATTTCTTCTTCTTTTAATCTATTATGCTTATTTAGTTTAATTTGGGTTTAAGGTAGGAATTTATTATTTATCTTGATGTTACCTTGCTTTTAATTTCATAAGGGGTAGAATTATAATTATGGATCATAAGCTTGTTCAAGAGGCTTTGTTTGTAACTTGTTAGTAATTACTAGCTATCTTTATTGGCAAGTAATTGGAGAGTATTTGCTACAACGAAAATTGTGTAAAAACTCTAGCCACCTCTTGTACAACCCAAATATCTCGCTACGAGAGTAGGGGACGAATTGGGGGGCTTAATGTATTTTGTGTACTTCAAGAGCTTGAGGTTGATACGTCACAAAAGTGGGGCAACCCTTGCTCTAATTCAAGATACGGTAGGATCTTGAATTCTTAAGTGTATGCCCTCTTGATCCATGATTATTGTTCTCCCTAATCATAAGATACTAAAGCATCTTGATAGTAATGATTCCTAGCTTTAATCTTATATTTTCTTATTGTATTTATTTCCTATTTTTAGTTTGTTAATTCATCAATTTATGTTTATGATTGTGCTTGGATTCTCGTTAGTGGGTTAATAAGCTCTAAAGTAAATAATTGCACAACTACGTGCCATAAATGCCAATCCTCAGCGGAACGACAAATCTAAACCCGTATACTTTATTTTTGACAGCGATCAAAAAATTGGCGCCGTTGCCGGGGATTGGCTTATCTGGTTGTATTGTGTGATTATTTATTTCTTATGACTTAAAAAAGCCTTGAGGAGATCAAGTGTTTATTTTTCTTTGTGTGAGTTTTTATTTAGTTTATTTAATTTATTGTGTTTTAATAATTGTATTCTCTTTTGAGTTGCTTGTAGGAAGTTTCCAACATGTATCAAGGAGGGTACAATTATGGTGTGAATTATCTTGAAGAATATGTAGAATACGTACCCCAACAAGGATTTTACGATTCTCGATCTAATAATCCTTATACCATCCAAACCCCACTTCAAGATAATTACTTCAATTATCAAAACCCTTACCCACAATCTTACCAAAATCCATCTTATTTTTCCCAACCTTCATACCACAATTACTTCCCTCAATACCCACAAGACTTTAATCCACCACAAAATCCTTACCCACCACAAAATTACTCTCTAAACCATTACCTTTCATCCCCTCAATACTCATCATATCCACAAAGCACACAACCCCCGTATGAACATCAAGACCATCCACCAAGTATGGGGAACTATGGGATAGATGAAGAGGTGTTGGAATCACAAAGAAGCCAACCTATTGATGAGGAGACGAGGTCCTTGATGAATAACTTAATCATTCAAATGAACATGTTACAAGCTCAATTGGAAGATCTTAAGGCTCATGGAAAAGGCTTGACAACTCAAGAACCCATTCAAGGTTCAAGTCCTTATGAAGATGTTATACATGAGTTGTTCACGCCAAGTGAAGGTGATGAAGAAGAGAGTGAGGATGCAGAGGAAGTGGATGAGGAGATTGAGATGGAGACTCCAAATTGGGAAGAGGGTGAGGAGTTGCACGGGAATGGTGGTAAGGGGATGTTTGATAACGGGGGCGAAGAACAACTCCAAAGTGATCCCGTAGAAGAGGAAGTGTTGAGGGAGAAGGAGATAAAAATTGATGAGAACTTCCTTGATGAGAATTGTTCAAAAAATTTGGAACGGGGAGGAGTTGTGGTGAATTGTTCCAAGGATTCTTTCTTATTATTGGTTCATGAAGAGAACCCAAGAATCTCCTCACTTGGAGATTTGGAGGGTAGTAAAGCTCAAATTTACTATCAAGAACCAATGTCTAGGAAGAAATCCTTGGTTGATTTATGGGTTAAAAATGGATTTGAGGAAGGAGTTTTAAAAATCAATTTTAACCCATACTTGAGCTTTAAAGTGGTGAATTTGTGGCTCGAAGAATTTATCAATAATCACCATTTAAAGCTCTATTTGGAAGGGAAGGTGGATAGAAATAAGGGAATTTCTATCCTTCAATCTCTTGAAGGATAACTTCAAGTAGATTGAGTCGAGCTAGCGACATTAAATTTAGCGCTTCATGGGAGGCAACCCATGTTTTCTTAATTTTCTCGCAATTTACATTTATGCATTTTATTTTATTTTTGTGTGAATAAATGCTACGGTTCTATATCTAATGAGCTTTCAAAGTTTTTATCCCTTTGGTTTTTGTAGGATGGCACCAAGGAAAACATTTGAACTTGTGGAGACTTCATGATAACTCTTGATGGCCACAAGAGATTTATCAGGGGAGTTTTCTTTATCTTTTTCCTTCTCCTTGAAATTATTTTCAATTGCTTGACTCATGAGCTTAATTGTTAAATAAATTACCTATCTAAACTGTAATTGTAATTACTTCCCTCTTTGATGGTTGGTGATTTGTTTTGGTTAAACTTGTGACAATTTAACTTGTGAAAGATGATTCAAGGTGTAACATGCAATTGATCTATTCCCTTGCCAATATCCTTGTTAACCACTAATAAATTGGATAAATTCTTAATCTAGTGTGTTATGCATTGCTAGTGAAGGTTTATGTGAAAACCAGTGTTGGTTGATTTGCTAGAACTTGCCTAATTACTTTCCAAATAAAATTCAAAGATTTGCATGCTTAGAAAGGATTTAGGCCATTTTTTAGCCCAAGCCTTTAAACCTACCCGTTGTATATAATTGTTATCCCTAGTTGTCCCCGTTGAGCCTATGTTTGTTTAATAAGTGCTAAGCACTTAGCCTTTCTTTGTAAATATTTTTCTTGTGTTACCCATGTAAATCAACCCTAAACCCTTAACCCGAAAATATTTTCCTTCACCCTTGAGAAAATTTACCATTTATTCATAACATTTTTGTTGAAGAGATTTAATATGGAGCTTTAATTTTTGTAAGCAACATTTATGATGTAAATAGTGTGGGGGTTTGTCAAAAAATGAGAAAAAGAAAAAAAAATGATAAAATAGAAAAAGAAAAAAAAAAGAGTTACGAATAATAAAAAAAAAAATATTTTGAAAGAATAAAGTTCAAAAGTTTGAGTGTTTTATATTTTAACTCCTACTATAAAAATGTTGCGTTGTTTTCATTTGTAAAATGCTCCTAAAAATTCCATCTCTTCTAAATCCAAATTGTGAATAAATGTGAAATTTTCTCTCTTTTTGATTTCCATACCCTTCTTTGTTAATCCTTAACCCTTAGCCTCATTATAAGCTTAATAAAAGTCCTACTTGATCTTGGTATGCAATCTTAGAATAAAGCTAGTAGAGTATGAATGGCAAGCTTATGGAATTTCATTCAATGCCAACCTTTGCATAAACTAAACTTAGTATGTGCACACTAGATTCTCACACACTTAAATGACAATGGTGCTTGGTTATTGGCTTAAGAATGGAACTTGTGTACCATGCTAAGATGATTCTTGAAACAAGTTGAGTTAAAGCAAGATGGACTTGTGGTTTGATATGTTGTGCAAAGAGGGAGTATGAACAATTTTAATGCTATGATTGGTAATTTATTCATTGCCTTTGCTTGAGGGCAAGCAAAAGTTTAAGTGTGGGGGAGTTGATAAGTGCATATTTGATCATATTTAATCTCCATATTTAACCTTATTTGTCCACTAAAATGTATAAATTGTGTTCAATATAACCTTAATTTTCTTTACTTTGATTAATGTTTGCAACAATCACCTTATTTGGAATAAAGTAAAGAAAATTAGGTCATATTGCATTTAATTGGATGATTTAGAGAAAACCTAAGTTTAATTTGTAATATTCATCTTTAAAGTCATCCTAATGTTTTTAATTGCTTGTGGAAATATCAGGAAAATCATGAAGATGTAAAGAATCATGAAGGGACAAGAACAAAAGTGAGAAGATGGATGATGATGAATTAAAGTGGAAGACAAAAGCAAAGAAGATTAGGTCCATTTTCATCATGAAGATCAGCCAATAATGGAGTCAAAAGAATGGTATTTTTAATGGTCTTGATCACAAGGACAAATCAAGGCAAAAGTGGAGCAAAATAATAATGAGCTGAAATTTACGCATAATTTGCCCACTGTTCGGTAATTCAACAATATCGCAGTCTAGGAATGTCCAAATTAAGTGATTCTTGAACCATTAGAAAGAAGACTTCAAGGGCTACAACTTTTCCAGAGATACGAAATTTGTAATTCTGACCGAAAAATGGTCAAAAGCAGCCTTGAAGTCGAAGTTCCAGATTTCGTCCTAATCTGACCACTGCTCGGTATTTTGGTCATATCTGATTATAGGGTTATCCAAATGGGATGATTCAAACGGCATTGGAAAGAAGATTTAAAGATCTACAGCTATGATTAGGGCCATAAACTCCAAATCTGGTAGAACATGGACTCCATATACCTTCACAAATCATGTGCATTATACACCATGTTGTGGGCACCTCACTTTTGCAATTTGCCAACCAATACCCATCATGCTTTGCCTCCTCATGAACAAGTATAAATAGAGGTCTTCCTTGCAGGAGAAACAACACCATCACACACCATTCCATACCAAGCTTCCTACAATGTAGAACCAAGTAGTAGAGTAGAGTAGAATTTATTTCTTTCATCTTTGTAGTGTAGTTTTATTTACCTTATGCAAGTTTATTTTCTTTATGCTTTATGTTATTTACATTTCTTCTTCTTTTAATCTATTATGCTTATTTAGTTTAATTTGGGTTTAAGGTAGGAATTTATTATTTATCTTGATGTTACCTTGCTTTTAATTTCATAAGGGGTAGAATTATAATTATGGATCATAAGCTTGTTCAAGAGGCTTTGTTTGTAACTTGTTAGTAATTACTAGCTATCTTTATTGGCAAGTAATTGGAGAGTATTTGCTACAACGAAAATTGTGTAAAAACTCTAGCCACCTCTTGTACAACCCAAATATCTCGCTACGAGAGTAGGGGACGAATTGGGGGGCTTAATGTATTTTGTGTACTTCAAGAGCTTGAGGTTGATACGTCACAAAAGTGGGGCAACCCTTGCTCTAATTCAAGATACGGTAGGATCTTGAATTCTTAAGTGTATGCCCTCTTGATCCATGATTATTGTTCTCCCTAATCATAAGATACTAAAGCATCTTGATAGTAATGATTCCTAGCTTTAATCTTATATTTTCTTATTGTATTTATTTCCTATTTTTAGTTTGTTAATTCATCAATTTATGTTTATGATTGTGCTTGGATTCTCGTTAGTGGGTTAATAAGATCTAAAGTAAATAATTGCACAACTACGTGCCATAAATGCCAATCTAAAGTAAATAATTGCACAACTACGTGCCATAAATGCCAATCTAAAGTAAATAATTGCACAACTACGTGCCATAAATGCCAATCCTCAGCGGAACGACAAATCTAAACCCGTATACTTTATTTTTGACAGCGATCATTGATAATTACTAATTATAAACAATTAGTTTTACCAAAAATCTATCTATAAATTAATTGTTAAAACAATCAACTAGTCAAAGATCTAAAGCAATTTGCTAATCGCTATCCGCTAACAAATTAGCTAACAGCTGGTAAAACAATTACTAAGTTGTTAATAACAATTAGTCTTATAGACCTGATTTGAAGGGAACACCTGTACTGGGAAGCCAAGACCCTCCTCCAATCAAAGAGTTCGCAGTAAAGTTGTTAGCCTCGGCGCTACTAATATCCAAATGCAAACCCTTCCACTGGACTCTGTTCGCTGTTACGGCGCCGGGTCCTTGGTTTTCAAACTCGGCATAGTAAATGGAATCCGGCGCCATTGTGCCCCTGAAAGGGACCCATCCCTTAGGATGGATGAAACTTCCCATATACGTGCGGATGAAAACTGTAGTGGAGTAGGTTTTCCAAGGACGGCCCAAAAAAGTGGTGGCTCCAGCGAGGTTCTCGGCCGGGTAAAGTTTGCAGTCCTGGATCGAAAACCCGGAGGCTCCCCTGGAATCCGTTTTGCCCTGAGCGGTGATGATGTTTTGCTGGCCGGGCAATGGTCTGCGGGGGAGGATATTGCAGTCCTGGAACACGGCAGCAGCGTCTCCGAAAATGAAATCGACTGTACCGTAGATGTGGCACTGGCGGAAGAATTGGCGATAGGCGTGTGCCAACAGAGTGTCTTGGAAACCATCAAACTTGCACCGGTAAAACACTCCCCTATCGCCGTCTGCCATCAATGCTATGGCTTGACGCTTTGCAGCACCAGCGGTGTTCTGGAACCCCATATCCCTGGCGATAAATCCCGCACCAAATACACCTGCACACAACAACCAATAACCCACTTACTTCATCACCTCCAATATTATATTTCTCCTAACGTCGCCGAATTATTCTAAAACAAATTATCCTTAGTCAACAACTTCCTTTCCATATATTATATTAGAGTTAATTCCACCGGAGGTCATTTGTCTTTGGTGACAATTCCAAATTTAGTCCCAGACTATCGTTTTTGCCATTTAACATCACAGACTATTACTTTTTAGACACTTTTAGTCATTCTTATGACTTTTTCATATTTTTAGTAAGGGTTTTTTTGTCTCTTTATATTTTTCTTTTGTTATTTTTATGATTTCAACCTGTTTAATTAGTTTAGGACTTTACTAAAACCAGTTGAAAAATATACTTACTAAAAAGCAAAGGTTACATGAAGTCTTAAACCAATTAAACCAGTTGAAGCCGAAAAAATAATAAAAGAAAAATATGAAAAGACAAAAATACCCTTACTAAAAATAAGAACATTCATGAGAAGGACTAAAAGTGTCCAAAAAACAATAGTCTGGGATGGTAAATGTAAAAAATGATAGTTTGGGATTAAATTTGGAATTGTCACCAAACACAAGGGACCTTTGGTGGAATTAACTCTATTATATTATTATATTATTATAATATAAGATAAGAAGAGTATGTATGGCGCGCGGCAACGAAATACATATAAACAAATTTTGTGAAAATAAAAAAAGTAATGACGTGTACTTTTCAGTGAATTGATGGGATATTCTCTTTAATGCTGAATTGTTATTATTCTTCAAATATGTAAATCAGCAACAGGCGTAATAAGATATATTTATAAGAGATTTGTTTTTTTCAATTTGACTCTAAAATGGGTAATATGTAATTAAATAAATTTTATACTTAAATCTTACCCACATATAGGCCCTTGATTTTAAGGAATCTAGTTTATTTATGTGAATGATATAATTTTCCTACCTTTTAAATTTCTAAGAAAGTTCAGACTAACTTTTTTAACTACTTAATGTCTTCTTAAGGTAAAAGATTAAAAAAAATATTAAAAATTGTCACATTAGGAGTGGGCGAAAATAAAAGGAGACTTTCGTAAAAACATTTAGCATTGATTTAAAAAAAATAAAAAATAACTTATTATAATAGAGTTGATAGTACTAAAAAATGTATGAAAATAACTAGTTAAAAAATGTAATTTTCTCATTTTTAGTTTTGTCCTAACATTTCTTATCTACCCAATTCTGTCAATTATTTTCAAAAATTGTTCAATTTAAATAATCATTACTTACATTAATCTAAGAGAAATTATATAAAAGGACCATGCTACGTGGAAAGATTATATTTGATTATCTTTTATTCATATTTGATTAAAAAATATAATGCATTTTTTTAACTTGTTAGGTCATCTAATAATTCATGATAACTAATAATTCATAAAAAGGGTGAAAATTTTGTACTATTTAACTTTATCTTAAATGAACTTTAAGTGGGATTTACTGGTGCACAATATTGTAGGCTTCTTCCCTCAGGCCTCATCATTCAACAGGAAAAAAACTTATATTTACAAAAGTAATATGATGTTAAGTTGTTAACTTACAAAATGTAGCAGTGTCGAATGTTGGAGTTCCATCAACGAAATTTAGGGCTGCAGAGACGACAGTAGCTTCCATCCCTTCACCAATCATCATAACGTTGGACTTGGTTGCCTCAACCCTAACATTCTCATTGTAAACCCCTCGTTTAACATAGACCACGAACCTCTTAACGCAATTATCCGGCACGGCCTTAAGCGCATCGCATATTTTACTAAACTCTCCCGACCCATCTTTCGCCACCACAGCATCAATCTGCAAATTCCCGGTCGGAGTTCGAAGCCACTTCCTCTCCTTGGAATCCAGCCATCTTGGCATGCCACCAGAACCCAACTTCCGCGACTCTCTAATCAAGCCAATGCGGGAGTTTGTTAGATATAAATATTTACTAAATAGAAACTGCTAAAAATCTAACCTCTTAGCAGCTGAAGTTGAAACAATATGGTGATCTTCAGTGTTGACTTTTGAACGATCGACCTGTAAAATAAGCAATACTATAATTATCCAAGATTCTAGTCAACTTATACCACATAGGCCCTGTTTGGTAAATTGCTGTTGGCTGATTGGGTTGGTTGTTTGGGTTAGAAGGTATGATTTGTTAATAACATTGGCAGATTGTAGAAAGTTGTTTAGTAAAATTAGCTGTTAGTATTAGCTGTTTGATCAAATAACTAATAGTGGTCAAATAAGCCAAAATTAGCTGATAGGCTAATTATTTATTAAACAGGACCATAAGGCCTTAATATATAATAATCGAACAGAGTTCACCATGGATTCTTCGAATGCACGTAGGATGGCCAAACTATTACTCGTCAACTTGGTTGATTTCTCCAGATTCTTCAAAACCTTACGCGTCAAAGTTGCGTCTTTGGCGTCGTCCATGGCGCTAACGCAGCTCTGCTGGTGAGTCCCGGCCGCAGTTAACCATATATTAAGATCGGCAAACGCATCGTGGATGTTGGCAGGTCTCCAAGAGTCAATTAGGCAAAGCGCCGCTATAGAGAATAGGTCGTGGCAGACCTGGATAGCCCTTAAAGACATGGCGTCAGAAATATTCTTGAATTCCTCCTGTAGTTGCAGGAAACCATCCGAGGCTCTGCTCACCTCCTCGCTCGCGACTTGCACAGATAACATGTACACCTCATGATGTCCCCGAGACATGGCGGCAATTGTAGCGAGGCTGTTGTAACACGAGTCAGGGTATGAAGTTGTGTTGCAGATAAGTTTGATGTCCACAGCGCCATCCCCAATGGCAACAAGGACTACAAACAGTACTAGTAGTTGTACCAATAGCAGAGTAGCATACTGAAGAAGAGAGGACATTATTGTAACGTGGATATCGACTGACAATTTTAACTGATGATCCAATATAGACCAGCATATATAAATTAATTAATGGAAGAAAATTTAAAAGATGGAAAGTTAACAATTTCATGTCTAGACGAGCACAAATTTTGGCATTTGAAAGCTAAAATGCTTAATATAGCACAATTCGTAATCAATTTCCTAGTACTTTACTTAAATTTCTATATTTAGCTTTTTTACTTTGTAATGACTTTTTTTTTTTTTTTGGATTTTAATGTTGCTGGTTTGTGAATCCACCTAAAATCAAATTTATTATTTCTCAATTTGACTCTTATTAAAAATGAGAAAAATTGTTATACTAATAACTATTTAATGTTATTATTAACAACTAGTATTTTCGCCCGTGCGATGCACAGAATGGATTTGTTATAATATATTAAAAATATTTAGATTGATATATAATTATGTAAATTAGATCATCAAATATTATACGGAGTATAGTGCAATTGAAGATATATTTTATGTTTTGGATCATTTATATTTTTTGATGTTATCATTGCTTGAGTTTGAGCAAATAATTGCTCAAATTAATAGCTAATGTCTAGATCTACGCATGCAGTGTTATAACTTTGGATATTTTATATATCATTATTTATGATTTTTATAAATTGGGCAAATGTACTTGTTTTCTAACAACCTAGTTATAGGAATCAATTGTTATCTTAAATCATTTGTATGGAACATATGTTTTTTGTCTAGATATATAGCAATTTTGTCATTTTGTAAAAACAAAAAAAAAAAAGATGAGTTAATTAGTCCATTTTTTAGTTTTTCCTTCCTTTACAGTTTCCCTTAAGAAAACATGAGTTAATTAATCCATTTGTTAAGCATTTAATTAGTCCAGTCAAACTAAGAAGAACTGAAACACAAATAAATATTGTGTGGTAAATCAAAAACAAAACAACCAAGGCTATCATGCATTGGGTTCAATCTTAAGCTTTTTAAACTCTTTGAAGACGATGAACAATCCATGTTTATTCTCTTCAAAGACGGTTGCTCAGGAGTAGTTTCATCAACGGAGATGACTTCTAGATTTGTCGAATATGTAGCTTCCAATGGTGTTATACCCTGGTAAAAAATAACTATTAAAAAATCAAGGCTAAAAAATTTTTATTGCATGAGGTAGAACGAAATTGTAATTAAAAATTACCTTGGTTGCTATCCACATCTCCGGGAGCCTTTAACACTCAAAATCCTTGAGTTTAAACATGTCTTTGGGAAAATTAGAATCATCTTAATTCGTAACGCTAATCAAAGTGTCATTATTATTCGTTTTCATAATGTACTTTTGCTCACACGACTTAAACCTCATGTGAAAGGTTTGCACAACAAAATTGTGAATATTATAGATTTTCCCTTCCTTCAAGAGTTTGTTGAATTGTTTGACAAATTCTTTAGAAATTTGTAAATGGATACAAATTCCCTGAGGGAATCACCCATAAATATTAATATTAATATTAATTAATAAATTAAATAAATATTATAAATTTTATATTTTTTCTATCATGAATATACTAAAAAATAGTAATAATTCATTATGTGATTATATTCTTTGGATAACAAATCCATTATGTGATTATATTCTATGATGTATACTGAAGTTTGATTGTCTAATATACAACATACAACATAAAGTAAAAATTCATTATTCTAAAATAAGCCATTTAACTAATATACTATATATGAGTATGAGTCTAAATTATAGCATAAGTCTAAACTATTCTATTAATCCAATATTAATAAATAATAATATAAATTTATATTCTATGAGTAACAAATTCATTTTGTGATTATATTTTGTGGATAGCAAATCCATTATGTGATTAAATTTTGTGATGTATATTGAAGTATAATTGTCTAACATACAACATAAATTAAGTATTTTGAAATAAAGCATTCAACCAATATAGTATGAGTATGAGTCTAAATTATAGTATGCGTTTAAACTATAGTATTAGTCCAATATTTTTTAAATTCAATGCTGTAAAAAAAGTGTATAAATGCAATATGTACGTTGGAGTCATGGAATAAGCATGACAGTGTTTGTTGGTTGATGGCAACACGTTGATATTCCTTGGCCAAATAACAACGCATCAATCGGAGTCTTATAGAGCTTTTCCTTGTCTTGAGGGACGTAATTTGACTCCATTACTAAGCAAAAGAGAAAGATGAGAAATTATAGAGACCAATAAAAAATATATAATGGTAGAATATCAGTCAATTAGTGATCCTTTTATATATTTCGCCAATTAGTAATATCAGATTCATTTTCAACCAATTATTCTTTTTTTTTTTCAGTCAATTAAAATATGAGATGGAGTGATATTTTTACCTAATTTCAGTTCCATTTTTAATTGATGATGTAGAATATTATTATTGAAATATTTCCGTTTCATTTTTAATTTCCGTTTCATTTTTAATTCCCGTTCCATTTTTAATTTACTTTTAATATTGTTTAAAATATGCCTTTACTATTGATGATGTAGAATATTGTTATTGAAATATTTCCATTCCTTTTTTAATTAAAATACAATGACCTGACCATTTTCTTTTTCATTTTAGTCAATTATGGATATTTTTTATTTGTAGTCAATTATTAATATTCATTTACTTTTATATATTCAATCAATTAGTAATATCAGATTCATTTTCAGTCGATTATTCTTTTTTTTTAATTAGTCAATTAGAATAATAGATGCACTGATATTTTAATTCCATTTTTAATTTACCTTTACTATTGATGATGTAGACTATTATTATTGAAATATTTCCTTTCCATTTTTAATTTACTTTTACTATGAATGATGTAGAATATTATTATTGAACTATTTCCGTTTCATTTTTAATTTCCGTTCCATTATTTAAAAGTGTGAAACATTTACGATTTAATTGTGATTTGATTTATTCTACTGTGTAATATTATTGTGAAAATTTAAAATTGCAATGATTTGACCATTTCCTTTTCCATTTTAATTAATTATGAATATTTTTTTTAATTTTCAGTCAATTATTAATATTCATTTCCTTTTCCAATTGACATAATTTTCGTTTTCTTTTCTATTTTTAATTTTCAATCAATTATTAATATTCATTTCCTTTTCCAATTTACCTAATTTCCATTCCATTTTAAATTGATAATGTAAAATATTATTGTGAAACAATTTATCATAATAATTACTGTAATTACTAAGAATGAATTATAATTAATATTATTTTATCATAATAATTACCATATTACTAAAATGCCCCTACATTTGGGCGGAAAAATTTTGGAGGAGGATATTGTTTTTATATATAGTATAGATAGATTCTATATTTATAATTACCGTTATAAACGGATTTAATAGGAAAATTTAAGTAGGAAGTTATATTAAGAGTTTTGAAATATTATTATTATTATATTATTATTAATATTAGAGAAATTATATTCAAAGTTTTAGATTATTATTACGAAGTATTATATCATTATTATTATACTCTTAATAAGCTTCCCGAATGACCCTGTTTTTTTCTTTAGATCCCAATAAAGCACTTCATAGGAATGAACCCAAACACAGAAAAAGCGAATGGTGTAGGGGAAACCGTTTCTGTTTTTTTTTTTTTTCTAAAGGAACAAGTAATTAATTAATTAATTAATTTTTAATAGTTTTCGTTGTTTCCTATTTTTTTAAGAATAGAACTCAGTTATGGTTGAGTTGCTACAATAATCTAAAGTGTTTGATTTCCTTGCACAGGTTGGGAAGCTTGAAGAGGCTGTGAATCACGGTAGAAGTGAATTCACAAATTTAATAGGTTTACAAAATTCGAAGACTTAGTTAAAGAGATAGGTAATGCTTTAATTTGGGGCCGTGTGCTCTACATAACTTCCACCAGTAGCATTTATCTTCTGGTTCTTCATGTTTCTTTTCCTTGGCGCCTTCCATCCCAGAGGCTCTCTATGAATATTTTCTTATTACGGAATAATAATAATAATAATAATAATAATATTAATAATAATAATAATAAAAAAAAACAAAACATCACCATCATCTTTATCAACACCCATTTCCTTTTGTTTTTCTTTTCCTTTTCTTTTCCTTTTCTTTTCTTTCTTCTTCCATTCTTCTTTCCTCCTTCCTCTCTTCTCATAATAATAATAATAATAATAATAATAATAATAATAATAATAATAATAATAATAATAATAATAATAATAATAAGAAAAAGGAAAAGAAGAAAACGTTACCTACCATTTCATCATCTTCTTCTTCGACCGGCGGGGAGAGGGAGATAACCGGCGGGGAAAAAGAAAAAAAAATACATATGCTACAAAAACAACCAAAACCATCGTGGCATATATATATATATATATATATATATATATATATATATATATATAATATGTAATAATAATTGATTGCTAAATTTATGAAAATATATATGGTTAACTACTATAATCAATAATTTACCCAAAATAATTGTCCAATTTACCTTATAATAATCAATAAATAAATTAATAAATAATCAATAAATAAATTAATTAATTAAATCAATATTTTGACTAAAATACCCTTAAGTTTGGGCGGGAAAGTTTGGGAGGAGGATAATACTTTTATATATAGTATAGATGCATTGATTCGAAATATTTCTAAAAATAATAACTTTAGTTTATTTATTTCAAGAAATAATAAGCCAAGCATCTTGTGCTCAGTTAGACACTTCCTCTGACTTTCTTTGAGGGAAAGCAGATATTACATATTGTATGTAATAGAGTCGATACTATTACAAAATTAAGAAATAATAATATTAATGAATCACTACAATAAGACCAACTACCGTAGTAGCCGCAAATTATATCGTGGACCGTGGTCCACAATGCATCGTGGACCGCGCATCAAAACGACGTCATTTTGATTAATGAAAACATGCGGATGAATTCGCATCACTCACTTTCAGTTCATATACACTGCAGTTACATTTCAACACAACTGCAGTTATATTTCAACACAACTACAGTTACATTTTGATATAACTATAGTTTCATTCGATAATATAAAAACACAAATGTGAAACTATTATTCAGTATCAGTTCATATACACTGCAGTTACATTTCAACACAACTACAGTTACATTTCGATATAACTACAGTTTCATTCGATAATATAAAACACAAATGTGAAATTGTTATCAGTATCAGTTCATATACACTGCAGTTACATTTCAACACAATTACAGTTACATTTCGATATAACTACAGTTTCATTTGATAATATCAAAACAAATGTAAGGCAGTATCTTTTGAGATGAACTATAGTGTCAATTACGGGCTCCGTCTCCCACTTACTAAAACGACGTCGTTTTGGGACCATGGTCCACAATGCATTGTAGACTGCGGTCCACGATATAAGGACTGCGTAGTAGCAGCAACAACTTTGGAAACAAAGAGGTCTTTAGGATATAAAAGAGATATGGAGTATATTTTAAGAGTCCTTTCTAAGGAAATTATTATGTTGACTCCGAAGTTTTACTCCCAAGTTATACTCTCATTCTTAAATTTGTGATATAGACATTTATCTTGGAACCCACAAAAATCATTGTCTATAACATCAGGGAGTAAAAATAACGGAGTGAAATTTGAGAGTATATGTAATAGAACTCCATTTTAAATTTAATGTTTTTGTAAAAAAAAATGTTAGGAATATTTTATGAATAGATTTTGATGTTGTATGTAAAACAAGTTAGGAATTTTGAAATTTGAACCATCATAATTTTTTAAACAAAAAATATTTTTTTTGTCATAAAGAAAAATATATTAAGGATGTTATAAATGATATTAAGTGTGGATATTATGATTAGAGATTGTAACTAGTACTGTCAAAGTGGGCCAAAGCTCGCGGGCTGGCCCGCACCCGCCCCACCATGGGGCGGGTTAGGGCTATGAAAACGGCGGCCCGCTAAGGAGCGGGCCTAACGGGCCAGGCCCGCTAAGGCCCGCAACCCGCCCGGGTTGACCCGCGCGGGCTGCGGGCCAGCCCGAGGGCCAGGCCTTTAATTAAAAAAAAAAATTATATGTACTATTTATATTTGTAGCCAATCGTCTAAGCCCCAAGTTGCAAAAGTCTTACCCTAAATCCTAAAATTCTATTCCCATTCATGCAAGTACGCAACGTAAAAGTCGTTACCGTAAATCCCATTCAGGCATTCGCGCAGCCCCGCAAGTCCGCAACGCCGTCCAAACTCAAGCTTCGACTAGGCACTCAGGCAGCATCGCAAGTCGCAACTCCGTCCTCAGGCAGTGTTAGACATCCTCTCTCCTCAGGTAA
>NC_044925.1:14831031-14857718 GCF_003576645.1 Ipomoea triloba
TAGTGTGAAGCGAGAGAAAACAATGAGAGAAAGGAAGGGGGGAGAAGAAGAAGAAGAAGCACCTCTCCCCGTTCTCTCTCGATTTTCCATCCGGAATTCTCCGTCGCCGGAAAATTCAACGACAGAAAGATGAGCGTGATCGACATTCTCTTCCGCATCGATGAAGTTTGCAAGAAGTATGAAAAGTACGATGTCGAGAAGCAGCGTTCCAACAGCGCATCCCCGGAAGATGCCTTCGCTCGTCTCTACTCCACCTTCGGAGTCCAAATTGACCTCGCTCTTAAAGTCATCTTCTCTTCTCTTCTTTTCTTATTATCATCAATGTAATCACGGTTTGCGAAAAACTTATAGCAATTGTTTTATATATCTATATTTGTTTGCTTTTTTAGAAAGCGGAGATGGCGGAGAGGGGGAGACAAACAGGGCTGCGGCTGTGGCCATGAAGGCGGAGTACGCGAGTGAAGGCTCGTTTGTTGGAGGAAGTCCCAAAGTTGCAGAAACTAGCCCATAAGAAGGTTTCTATTTGCAAGTGTATTTTTTACCATTTAAATTTCAAATCTTTCTTTTCATATTCATTTCTTTGATTTACGGAAAACACCCCACCACCTATCCAAAGGTGGGCTTTGCGTGAACCTCTTGTTATCTTAGCTGGCAAAGGACCCCAATGAGATAAACCAGTCTAGCTGATAGGCTCAAACCGAGAAGGGACGATAGTCTTGTGGTTATCAAGCCTTGTTATCTTAGCCTATGAAACCTAGAAGATGATAGTCTTATGGTTATCAAGTCTCTTGTTATCTTAGCTGGCAAAGGACCGCAAGGAGTTAAACCAGCCTAGTTGATAGGCTCAAACTGAGAAGGCGATAGTGTTATGATTATCATCAAGCCAACAACCTAGAAGGCAATAGTGTTATGATTATCATCAAGCCAATGACCTGACCAACTTATCACTTCCTATTCATTTTTGTATTTTTATGTGGTTTCTTCATCATTTCTTATATCTTTATTCTTGATCCTTATTGAAGGCAGGATATTATATTCAAAATATGTGTTTAATGTAATCAGATGATCTGGAGTCAATTTATGGTGAAATATACTTCCAGATTGATAAGTGAAATGAGCTTGCTCTCAACCTTAATTCCATACAAACTATAATTCTTTAACAAGAAGGGTGTTCAACCACAAGGATTGGTTATAGAAATAGTGAAACTATATTGTTCTGTTTCTGTTGAGCTGAAACTTTATGATGGCTTTCACAATAGTAATAGGTTGGATGCTTCTATATTTTATTGATTCGTATGTTATCAATGCAATTTGAACCTTTGTGTCATTCTTAGAACTAAAAATGGAAGTTATATTGGATTAACAGGTTAAAGGTGTGCTCACAAGAAGAAAGAGAAGTACGTAATGACTTGGTACTTGCACTACCTGAGAGGATCAAAGAAATCCCTGATGGAACTACAAGTGCAGCCAAGTCTGGAGGTTGGGGGGGCTCATCATCTCTTAAAAACGTCAAATTTGACTCTGGTAGGTGATGGTTGCCACCAAGTGTCTCCTTAGACTTCTTTTCTTTAATATTTTGTTGCAGGTTTTCTGACTGTTAAAAATTAATTTCAGATGGGCAGATGGATGATGATTTCTTCCAGCAGAGTGAAGAATCTAGTCAGTTCCGGAATGAGTATGAGATGCGGAAATAAAACAGGCTTGTAACTTGCATGATCTATTCTTATGCATGTTTTGTTTTCAATCCTTTATTTGTTTAGCAATATGAGCTGATTTCAATATCATTTAAAACTATATATCTGATATGTTTGCAGGATGAAGGATTGGATTTTATTTCAGAAGGTCTAGACACACTGAAAAATTTGGCTGAGGATATGAATGAGGTTAACTACCCTGCTCTTTCATCTGCCCACAAAAAAGAAAAAAATAAAAAGGAAATATAGGGAGAAAATAAAAATTTGTGGCATTCTGGTTCATGGAAAATGAGATCTAATTGTTTCTATTTTTCATTTTCCATTTTTTTTTTCAGGAATTGGATAGACAAGTTCCCCTGGTTGATGAAATTGAAACAAAGGTTGCATGTTTTTGTTGTGTCCTTTAATTGATTGCATTATCAGACAATAGTGGAGTATCAAGATCCAATGCACTTCCTTGTGTCTTTGCAGGTTGACAAGGCAACAGCTGAGCTAAAAGAACACCAATCTTAGACTCAAGGAGACTATTAATAATGTATTTATTATTTATTTAAATGCAAATAAATCTGGTTTCTGACCCTTTTATGACTTTTAGAACCTTCTCATGTTCTTATTCCATTTTTCTAATTTATTCCAGGTTCGGTCCACCCCAAAACTTCTTTATTGATATCATTCTTATCTGTATCATCTTGGGGATTGCAGCCTATTTATACAAGTGAGTACCTTATCTTTCTCCTTGCTCTTCAGTTCTTGATAGTTGATAGCAATACCAACATTCCAATTTGCTTCTTCCTCTTCTTCTTCTTTTTTTTTTCGTTTGAATGCATTGAGGAAACAGCATATAACTTTTTATAGGGTATTTCAACCCCCAAATGTGAAATTATCAAATAAGTGTTGTAATGAATCCCAAATTTCTTTTATGCAGTATACTTCAGTGAATACCTTGGAGCTTCATTTTATCATGGCCTGGGCAGTGTCCACTGTAATTCAGCAATTGCTTCTTCCTAAAAGTGAACTCAATGTTTGAGGATGTACAACTGGAAACTTGAGAATATCAATTTGCACTAACCTACTTCATTCTACGATTCAACTGTTGTGTTGTATTCAGATTACTGCAAAATTGTTTACTTCTGCCAATATATAGCACTGTTCACACATCAATTTCATTTATCCAATTTTGCCAACATGAGCTAGGCGGCGTCTATTTTTATATTGGGATGGTGCCATGGTGGTGTGAAATTCATTTTGATGCAGTATGGATTTTTGAGAACCTTGTTCACACATTCTTGCTCAAATACTATCCTTCATATCAATTCTGTATTTGTTTTGCACTATTGGCAATTTGTGTCAATAATGTGAATGCCAGCATTCAATTTGATGAGGCAATGAACCATATAATTTGTGTGGCAGTCCAGCATCCCCCCTCCCCCCTCCCCCCCCCACACACACACACCACATACATATATGCATATCTAAGGTCTTCTCTTAATTCTGATCTAAGTTGCATGGCTGTTTGGGTTTAGGTCAGCATAAGTTCTGTGAACACATAATCATAATGGACATTGCATATCTAGCATGTAAAATATATAAGATTGTTTGCCTTATTGATGCAGGAAACACAAGAAAAATACAAAGCAATGGGGGCAGTTATTACTGATCCATGAGAATGTGGTTCAGTAGAATTAACTGCCACTGCATTGTGTACTCAGAATGATTTGCTTTTGTGCTCTTCTTATTAACTTCTCTTTTAGGCTCATTATGGCATTTGATATTGTATCACACTAAAGATGTCAGCCTGCAGTTGATTTCCATTGGTGGCTATCATGTTTTCTGGCAGGAAATCCTCACTCATTGTGGTTCCATCAGCGCCTGTCCTTGTTAGATTATGGAGATTCTGATCCCCATTCTGGTTCTTTTGTTTTCTCTTGGAAGAGTCAAGGGAAATCTGGGCACAAGAATTTGCTATATGAGTATTCTCTTTTCCAGGTTTGTGCTCATAAACTGCTACATAGTTGTTGTCACTATGAAACTGAGAGGCAGCTCTAGCAATGTTCTCCATTGGAATGAGGCCTTGAATAATCATGGAATATATCAGAGGGCTTGATAGATTTCATGTTATAAAGAAATTTGTCCATTTCTAACTATTGATCTTGTGGGTGTTGGAAATCGAAAAGAGAAAAGCTAATATACTACTGTTATGGATGAAGGCATGAAGCTTCATAAAAAAGAACTGTCTTTAGAGAAAAATAGGATCAGATTAAAATAGTCCAAAATTAATAAACTAAATAATCAACCACCCCAGCCTGCCAGACCATTGTTGTTTGAATATTTTGTTGTGTTTTTCTACCGGTCAGTAATTAGACATCTAACACGTTGCTTCGTAAGTGGAAATACATTGGTTCTAATTTCTTTGTGGCGTTATTTATTGACATTTCTAGACTGTTTTATCTCCGTGTAGTGATATAGTCATTTGTCTACTAAAGTCACAATACAATATTCATTCAAAGTGTACATTAAAGTAACGATTACAAGATTTTCCGTAAATTAAAAGAAAGGCATGATTAAGAGAAATAAAGAAATTCTCATTTCTTAATTCTTCCATAAGAAATTCCACAACCCACGCTACCATACGAAGGATTAAGCTTGAGATGTATTCGTATAGGTAACTTAGTTAATTCATGGATGACATATTATGCGTAGAACAAAATATATAAAACTTGAAATATTGACTCTCTTTATTAGCACTATTAATTAACAAAATCCTAATATTATAACTAGTACTGTCAAAGTGGGCAGAAGTCCGCGGGCTAGCCCGCACCCGCCCCACCATGGGGTGGGTTAGGGCTATGAAAACGGCGGCCCGCTAAGGCCCGCAGCCCGCCCGGGTTGACCCGCGCGGGCTGCGGGCCAGCCCGCGGGCCAGGCCTTTAATTAAAAAAATAATTATATGTACTATTTATATTTGTAGCCAATCGTCCAAGCCCCAAGTTGCAAAAGTCTTACCCTAAATCCTAAAATTCTATTCCCATTCATGCAAGTACGCAACGTAAAAGTCGTTACCGTAAATCCCATTCAGGCATTCGCGCAGCCCCGCAAGTCCGCAACGCCGTCCAAACTCAAGCTTCGACTAGGCACTCAGGCAGCATCGCAAGTCGCAACTCCGTCCTCAGGCAGTGTTAGACATCCTCTCCTCCTCAGGTAAATCGTAACTCTGTTCGTCCATTATGAATGTTTTTTATTTTTTATGCTCCGTAAGAAACTAAGAATTGCAGTAACTCCCTATGAATTGCGTGCATTGTGATTTGTGAATTGTTAATGTGAATGTGTAAGTGTAATTGTGTAAACTATTAATATTTGCAGTGTGAATTTTTTAATGTGAATTGGCAAATTGAGTATGAATTGTTAATGTGAATTGTGAAGTGTGTTATTTACTTATTTCTTTATTCTGTATATCACATTATCACTAATCACTTTAGTAATTTAGTTTACTTTAATTGAACTTTAGTCAAGCAGTATATAATCATACAAAATTGAAAGTTTTCCATTATAATTATCACATTCATGATTCATTAATATATATATATTTGATACATACTATTTTAGGTTGGTTACGTCGGTTGGTACATGATGAGTTGTTCTCAAGAACAAAGTTCACACCCCATTGATATAACAAACGACACCGAAATTACACAACCTGAAAGCCAAGTTAAAAAAAGACATCTCACTTCAGATGTTTGGAATCATTTTATAAAAGTTGAAAAAACTGCAACTAATGATAAAGAAACGGCTACATGCAATTATTGTAATAAACAGTACGTTATTGGGTCACACAAGTATGGAACATCAACTTTAAGCCGTCATTTAAGCAGTTGTAAGAAAAAACCTAAATATGAAGATGTGGGTAATATGCTTATTGACCATGAAGGAAAATTGCGTGCCAAAAAGATTGATCACGATAGGGTTCGTGAGATTACTAGTATGGCCATAATTTATCATGATCTTCCATATTCTTGGGTGGAGTATACTTGGGTTAGAGAGTTGCATAAGTATTTGAATCCTGATTACAAGTTCCTAAGTAGAAATACAGCTGCAGCAGATGTTTACATGTTTTATGAGAGAGAGAAAGAGAAACTGAAGAATGTGTTGTCAAAAGTTCGTAATAGAGTTTGTTTGACTTCAGATCTTTGGACAGCATGCACAATTAGAGTTTGTTTGACTTCAGATCTTTGGACAGCATGCACAATTGAGGGGTATATTTGCTTGACTGCGCATTATATTGATAATGATTGGAAGTTAAACAGTAAGATATTAGCATTTTGTGCTATGCCTCCACCGCATACTGGCCGTGAGTTAGCTAAGAAGCTTCTTGGTTGTTTAAAAGATTGGGGAATTGAGAAAAAAATATTTTCTATTACTTTGGATAATGCTTGAATTGAGAAAAAAATATTTTCTATTACTTTGGATAATGCTTCAGCTAATGAAAAAATATTTTCTATTACTTTGGATAATGCTTCAGCTAATGATAGTATGCAAAACATCTTGAAGGAACAACTTTGTTTACAAAATGATTTGTTGTGTGATGGTGAATTTTTCCATGTTAGATGTTCTGCACATATCTTAAATCTTATTGTGCAAGATGGGTTGAAAGCAATTGGTGATTCTTTTTATAAAGTTCGAGAGAGCGTGAGGTATGTTAAAGCATCGGAGGGAAGAATGAAAATGTTTGAAGAATGTGTTGAAAAAGTAGGGCTTCAGCTTAAACTTGGTTTATCTATTGATGTGCCTACTAGATGGAATTCTGCTTATAAAATGCTTGATTGTGCTATCAAGTATCGTCGTGCTTTTAGTAGTCTGCAATTACTTGATCCAAACTATAAGCATTGTCCTTCACATGAAGAATGGGTTAGAGTAGAAAAGATTTGTGACTTCTTAATGCCTTTCAATGAAATTACCAAATTGTTTTCTGGTTCAACTTATCCCACATCTAATTTATATTTTCGGGAAGTTTGGAAGATTGAGTATTTGTTGAAAAATAATTTGAAGAGTGGAGATTCGGTGATTAAAGAGATGACTTGTAAAATGAAAATCAAGTTTGATAAATATTGGGAGCAATATAGTGTTATTCTAGCAATGGGAGCTGTTTTAGATCCAAGAATGAAGTTTAAGCTTTTGGAGTTTTACTACAAAAAGTTGGATGAAAGCACATACAAACAAAAGTTGGATGTTGTGAAGAACAAGTTGTATATGCTCTTTGAAGCATATAAAGCCACATCTGTGACTGGGACGAGTAGTTCAAATGTAACTATTAGTCAATATGAAAATGTTGCATCAATGGAAGCAAGTGATGACTTTGATGTAAGTATTTTATCTTAATGTAAATTTTTAAGTTATTTTCTTAATTTTTATTCTAATATTTGTAAATTTCTTATTGATATATAGGATGAGTTCCTTGAATATTGTGTTCAAGATAATGTGCAAAATGGTAAATCTGCTTTGGATGTGTATTTGGATGAGCCACAAATGGATATGAAATCATATGCTAGTTTGGATATCCTGAACTTTTGGAAGGATAATATGCATCGATTTGGTGAGTTATCTTTAATGGCATGTGATGTGTTAAGTATTCCTATTACTATAGTGGCATCAGAATCAGCTTTTAGTATAGGAGGTCGCGTGTTAAACAAGTATAGGAGTTGTTTGCTTTCTTCAAATGTTCAAGCATTGATTTGTACTCGCAATTGGTTAAGCGGTTATGAGTCAGATGATAAAGGTAATTCACTAAATTATATAGTATTTTATTTAACATTTTAATAATTTGATTTTCATAAATAATAATATGTTTTGAATTTTCTTAATTTTTGCATAGGTGATGATGGAGATGTTCCAGTTCGTGTTCCAACTGAATTTTCTGAAGCTTAGTGTGTTTTGGATTGATGTGTCATGACTCATTTGTGTAATGATAAACATTTGAATATTTATTTTGAACTGTAGTGTGTTTTGGACTTTTGGACTAATGTGTGTAATGGTTATGAACTTTGAATATTAATTTTTTAGCGTAATGTCTTTTTATCTTGTTAATATTGTCATGTGTAAGGGTTACTTAATTTCACATAAATGTAAAAAAAAAAAAAAAAAAANAAAAAAAAAAAAAAAAACCACGGGCCGGCCCCCCGGGGCCCACGAACCCGCTCGGGGTGGGCTAGGGTTGGAGAACCCTGGCCTGCAGCCCTAGTGGGCTGGCCCGCCACAACCCACCAAAAATTAGGCCCGCGGTGGGGCAGGCCTAATGGGGCGGGCTGGCCCACTTTGACAGTACTAATTGTAACGGTTATAATGATTAGCATTATTATTGTGATTAATATTAGTATATTACTAGTATTTTTGTTCGTGCGTTGCACGGAATGAATTTTGTTATAATGTTTTAAGAATATTTAGATTGATATATAATTATATAAATTATAACATCAATATTATATAGTGCAAATGATGAAAATGGTTGCATCGATTTTGTTTTCTAATGTTATCCTTACTTGAATTTAAGCAAATGATTGCTCAATTACCCGTGCGATGCATGGATAAATATTTTAAATTATATATTTAGATAATAAAATTAAATTAAGTTTCTCACTCTATTTTACTCTTATTAAATTAAATAAATTAGTAGCTACAACAAAAAATGATATATATGTATTTCTTTAATTTAGAATTATGTGTCTATAATACCTTTATTTGAAAAAATTATTCATTATCAAAAAATTAAATTAAATAAGATAAATAATTCTATTAGTTATATTGTCTTTATTTTCTCTCATGCAAAGATTTTTTACATATTCAAATTTATCAATTGATATTCATTACCTTGTCCATTATCTTATTTTTACAATATCTTGTAATTAAATTCAAAGTTATAGTACAAAATAATGTTATATATTTATTTACCAAGTATTTTATTAATAATATGAAAAAAAAATTTAAAATAATTTGAAGCTAATTATATTAACTACTTGGGGATTGGTTGACAAAGAGAGTACTCAAATAATAACCCAACAAATTGAAGCGGAATCACTCTATTTTACTCTTATTGAATTAAATAAATTAGTAGTTACACCAAAAAATGATACATATGTATTTCTTTAATACCATGAAAAGAATAAAAAAGAATAGTTTGAAACTAATCATATTAACTACTTTGGGGGATTTGTTGACAATGAAAGTACTCAAATAATCCATTACCCAGCAAATTGAAGCGAGAAACTACCTTTTAATATCTTTATAATACATAATATTTTAAATTTTTAAATTTTTATTAATTAATTTAATCTTTTTTCTTAAACTAGGGATTTCTTTATCCACAATAACTCATTCAACAGTAATGGTTGAACCAAATGAACGCTATGCATAGTCCACATATATTGTATACATGTCATTTAATATAGATACATGTAAAAGATAATCATTACTATTATTTTAGTCATCTAAGTAAATAAATAAATAAATACAATAAATAAATGAATAAATAGAAAGTCCAATGAAATAAACCAAATATATATATACTAGTTTTTCACGCGCATTGCACGAATGAGATAATGCCCAATGTTTATTATTAAATAAGTATTTCAAAGTATATCCAATGTTAAATTATATAGGAGATCGATGTTCATGCATATGTAATTGAATGTTAAATTTGTTTATTTAAACCGGTAATTCAAAGTTTATGAATGCAAGATAATATATGAGAGATTGATTATAATTGTCGCTAAAATAAATGTTTGCAATTTTGTAAAAATGCTAATATAAATATTTAGTCTAAAAATAATAGTATAAATAAATACTACTTTTCCGTTTGAATTTCTCTAAGCCATTTTAATTCTCTTTTGGGTAGCATTGTCATTTTTTTTTATCTTCAGTACCTTTTTTTAATTTATTTATTGATATTTGATAATGTGTCATGTGCAATTGAGTTATTGTAATTTATTTATAGCGTAAAAAGTTGTGGATTTGTCTCTTTGTGTATGTATATGTGGCTGAGATCTTAGTTGTACTATAAACTTTTGATCTTGTAATCGCCTATTGATATTTGACAGCGGTAGTTTTTTCACCTACATGTTTCATGTGCTGTGAAATGTGTGTCGTACGTTCTCATGTGAAAGTAGTGAACAAAATATTAATATTTATTATATGTGTAGAAGGTTAATGAGTAGTACATTTTGTTCTAGTTTTATAACTTGTGTACTTGATAGTAACAACAATAACTTTGCAGGTAGTCCGAATACTGGTGCTGCAATATATCCAGTTTCATCAACAGTTTCTACATTAATTTTGCACGTGTTTATTTTGAAGTTCATATTTTTAGAATTAGTATGAATGAGTGTAGTACTTGATTTTGTGTGTGAGTGTGGTTGTTCTTTTTTTATTTTATTTTATTTTATTTTATTATTGATTTGATATTAATCTTGGGGTTCTCACTGCTGCCTTTTTATCACAATGCATGCAATTAAATAGTTTGTCACTTTGTGCATAAAAATTTTTAAACAGTGGCTACATCCTATATACCAATTATTTTTGTTGTCAAGATCGATGCTGATTTTTTCTTTAATCCAAACAGGTTGATTGTAGAAAATGAAATNGGTGGGGCAGGCCTAATGGGGCGGGCTGGCCCACTTTGACAGTACTAATTGTAACGGTTATAATGATTAGCATTATTATTGTGATTAATATTAGTATATTACTAGTATTTTTGTTCGTGCGTTGCACGGAATGAATTTTGTTATAATGTTTTAAGAATATTTAGATTGATATATAATTATATAAATTATAACATCAATATTATATAGTGCAAATGATGAAAATGGTTGCATCGATTTTGTTTTCTAATGTTATCCTTACTTGAATTTAAGCAAATGATTGCTCAATTACCCGTGCGATGCATGGATAAATATTTTAAATTATATATTTAGATAATAAAATTAAATTAAGTTTCTCACTCTATTTTACTCTTATTAAATTAAATAAATTAGTAGCTACAACAAAAAATGATATATATGTATTTCTTTAATTTAGAATTATGTGTCTATAATACCTTTATTTGAAAAAATTATTCATTATCAAAAAATTAAATTAAATAAGATAAATAATTCTATTAGTTATATTGTCTTTATTTTCTCTCATGCAAAGATTTTTTACATATTCAAATTTATCAATTGATATTCATTACCTTGTCCATTATCTTATTTTTACAATATCTTGTAATTAAATTCAAAGTTATAGTACAAAATAATGTTATATATTTATTTACCAAGTATTTTATTAATAATATGAAAAAAAAATTTAAAATAATTTGAAGCTAATTATATTAACTACTTGGGGATTGGTTGACAAAGAGAGTACTCAAATAATAACCCAACAAATTGAAGCGGAATCACTCTATTTTACTCTTATTGAATTAAATAAATTAGTAGTTACACCAAAAAATGATACATATGTATTTCTTTAATACCATGAAAAGAATAAAAAAGAATAGTTTGAAACTAATCATATTAACTACTTTGGGGGATTTGTTGACAATGAAAGTACTCAAATAATCCATTACCCAGCAAATTGAAGCGAGAAACTACCTTTTAATATCTTTATAATACATAATATTTTAAATTTTTAAATTTTTATTAATTAATTTAATCTTTTTTCTTAAACTAGGGATTTCTTTATCCACAATAACTCATTCAACAGTAATGGTTGAACCAAATGAACGCTATGCATAGTCCACATATATTGTATACATGTCATTTAATATAGATACATGTAAAAGATAATCATTACTATTATTTTAGTCATCTAAGTAAATAAATAAATAAATACAATAAATAAATGAATAAATAGAAAGTCCAATGAAATAAACCAAATATATATATACTAGTTTTTCACGCGCATTGCACGAATGAGATAATGCCCAATGTTTATTATTAAATAAGTATTTCAAAGTATATCCAATGTTAAATTATATAGGAGATCGATGTTCATGCATATGTAATTGAATGTTAAATTTGTTTATTTAAACCGGTAATTCAAAGTTTATGAATGCAAGATAATATATGAGAGATTGATTATAATTGTCGCTAAAATAAATGTTTGCAATTTTGTAAAAATGCTAATATAAATATTTAGTCTAAAAATAATAGTATAAATAAATACTACTTTTCCGTTTGAATTTCTCTAAGCCATTTTAATTCTCTTTTGGGTAGCATTGTCATTTTTTTTTATCTTCAGTACCTTTTTTTAATTTATTTATTGATATTTGATAATGTGTCATGTGCAATTGAGTTATTGTAATTTATTTATAGCGTAAAAAGTTGTGGATTTGTCTCTTTGTGTATGTATATGTGGCTGAGATCTTAGTTGTACTATAAACTTTTGATCTTGTAATCGCCTATTGATATTTGACAGCGGTAGTTTTTTCACCTACATGTTTCATGTGCTGTGAAATGTGTGTCGTACGTTCTCATGTGAAAGTAGTGAACAAAATATTAATATTTATTATATGTGTAGAAGGTTAATGAGTAGTACATTTTGTTCTAGTTTTATAACTTGTGTACTTGATAGTAACAACAATAACTTTGCAGGTAGTCCGAATACTGGTGCTGCAATATATCCAGTTTCATCAACAGTTTCTACATTAATTTTGCACGTGTTTATTTTGAAGTTCATATTTTTAGAATTAGTATGAATGAGTGTAGTACTTGATTTTGTGTGTGAGTGTGGTTGTTCTTTTTTTATTTTATTTTATTTTATTTTATTATTGATTTGATATTAATCTTGGGGTTCTCACTGCTGCCTTTTTATCACAATGCATGCAATTAAATAGTTTGTCACTTTGTGCATAAAAATTTTTAAACAGTGGCTACATCCTATATACCAATTATTTTTGTTGTCAAGATCGATGCTGATTTTTTCTTTAATCCAAACAGGTTGATTGTAGAAAATGAAATGAATTGTAAATTTATATTAGTTCTAATATATTTAAAGAATGCACAGTAACTATTTTACATACAAGATTAATGAATGCTACAATGGTAGCTATTTTTCAAAATTTTTTCTTCTGAATTTGAATGATTGATTCCTGTTGAACCTCATTAATGCCTTTGCCTTTAAATGTTTCCCAACAATTCCAACAATGTTGTAGTCTAAGCATTTTTTCGATGCATCAAGTGTGTCACAATGTTCTATTGCATGCCATACATTGACATTTTTAATATTGAGTTTTAAATCAATTTATTGAGTTATTTGAATGTCTTAGCTTCTTTGTTAACAAATTCTCCCTAAATAGTAAATATGATTGACTTCAAACTGTTTTTTTTTTAAATTCAATGTTATTAACATAATACTTGGTAAATAAATATATAACATTATTTTTTAGTATAACTTTGATATTTAATTACAAGATAATGTAAAAAGAAAACAATGAACAATGTAGTTAATATAATAAATTAATAAATTGGAAGGTAAGGAATCTTTGTATTGTAGAAAATATAGACAATATAACTAATGAAATTATATCTCTTTTTAAATTTTTTGATAATGAATATATTTTTTTGAATAAAGACATTGTAGACATCGAATTATAAATTAAAGAAATGCATATGTAGTTTTTTTTGTTGTAACTACTAATTTATTTCTACTATACTAATAAGAGCCAAAAAGAGTTAGGCCTAAAATGGGTAGAAAAAATGGCGGTCAAATTATTTAATTAAATGGATGGTTCAGATGAATTATTTAATCAAACAGATGGTTAAGATAATTCAGATTAATATTATTAATAGAGATTACCTAATTTAACATTACTTTTATGATTATCCATTAAGTTTTCCGTTAAATATTCTCTTCTCCGTTAGTATTCCGTTAACTTTTAACTTACCCATTAATTTCTATAAGAAAGGTCTTAGGTTTGAACCTCATCTCAATCAAATTTGACATAATTAAGTTTCTCACTCTATTTTACTCTTATTAAATTAAATAAATTAGTAGCTACAACAAAAAATGATATATATGTATTTCTTTAATTTAGAATTATGTGTCTATAATACCTTTATTTGAAAAAATTATTCATTATCAAAAAATTAAATTAAATAAGAGAAATAATTATATTAGTTATATTGTCTTTATTTTCTCTCATGCAAATATTTTTTACATATTCAAATTTATCAATTGATATTCATTACATTGTCCATTATCTTATTTTTTACAATATCTTGTAATTAAATTCAAAGTTATAGTACAAAATAATGTTATATATTTATTTACCAAGTATTTTATTAATAATATGAAAAAAAAATTTAAAATAATTTGAAGCTAATTATATTAACTATTTGGGGATTGGTTGACAAAGAGAGTACTCAAATAATAACCCAACAAATTGAAGCGGAATCACTCTATTTTACTCTTATTGAATTAAATAAATTAGTAGTTACACCAAAAAATGATACATATGTATTTCTTTAATACCATGAAAAAAATAAAAAAGAATAGTTTGAAACCAATCATATTAACTACTTTGATGGATTTGTTGACAATGAAAGTACTCAAATAATCCATTACCCAGCAAATTGAAGCGAGAAACTACCTTTTAATATCTTTATAATACATAATATTTTAAATTTTTAAATTTTTATTAATTAATTTAATCTTTTTTCTTAAACTAGGGATTTTTTTATCCACAATAACTCATTCAACAGTAATGGTTGAACCAAATGAACGCCAAGCAAAACACCTAAAGGAAAGCCCATAGCTCTTATATCATAATCTCATTGCTATGCTACCAACAATATCCGAATTGCAAATAACACACTACCAACAAAAAGGAAAAGAACAAATAGTAAAGATGAAGATAATGACAATGTTACTCAAAAGATAATTAAGAACACTTAGAAAAATTCAAATTAAAAGTAGTATTTATTTAGACTATCATTTTTAGACCAAATATTTAGACTATCGATTTTACAAGGTTGCAAACATTTATTTTAGTAATAATTATAATGAATTTTATATATTATCTTGGATTCATATACTTTGAGTTAGATATTTAAATAAAAAAATTCGACATTCCATTACCCATGTATAAACTTCTCCTATATAATCTTGCATTGATATACTTTCAAATATTTATTTAAATATAAACATTGGGCATTAACTCATTCACGCAATGCGCGTATAAAACTAGTAATTTAATAAGAGTAATAGAGTGCAGTACTCACTTTTGAATAATATACTCTAATATATTCGTAGTATATGTTCAACAATTATGCAAACTTTGATTGGGATGAGGTTCGAACCTAAGACATTACTTATAGAAATTAATGGGTAAGTTAAAACTTAACGGAATATTAATGGAAAAGAGAATATTTAATGGAAATTTAACGGACAATCATATAATTAAGGATAAATTAGGGAAATCTAAAGGAAACATATAAATTTAAACAATTTGAACCATCCATTTGATTTAATAATTTGACCACCATTTTTCTACCCATTATAGGCCTAACTTTCTTTGGCTCTTATTAGTCTGTGTGTGTGTGTGTGTGTGTGTGTATATATATATATATATATATATGTATATATATATATATATTTACAGCAGCTCATTAAAATTGTTTTCAACAAAAAAAAAAAAACAAAGCAAAAATTATCTCAATCTTTTAACCCTAACACTCCGTACAATCGAATCAATCATACCCTAATTGTCTAAGCAGTACTTTAGGCATTTTTTTCATTCAGTAAAACGAAAGTAAGAACCATTATGGGTAGAGTTTTAATTATGTGGCTGAAAAAAGCAAGAGATACAATGAAAAATAATGAATTATGGTAGGCAAAAATTTGTGTGAGACCGTCTCACCATTAGACGGGTCGGGTCGGGTCGGGTCAAGATGCAAATGTAACACTTATATGCACAAATGCCATACTTATATGCTCAAATGTAATACTAATCAGGAATAAAATTTTTGTTACTTATTAGGGTAAATGTAATACTTTTAAGGGAAAATACAATACTTTTACATTTCAATTTAAAAGTATTACATTTTTCCTCAAAAGTATTATATTTACCCTTATAAGTGAGAGTCACTTGTCAACATTACTTATTATGAAAAATGTATTACTTTTTCTCTTATAAGTAACAAAAATTGTATTTTTTATTAGTGTTATATTTGAGCATATAAGTGTGAGATTTGCACATATAAGTATGACATTTGCATGGTACTTTGACCCGACCCGACCCGTCTCACGAATTAGGATCCGTGAGACGATCTCACACAAGTATGACCCATTATGGTAAGGTAAAAAAAATCTTGAAATGTAATGATTTATATATTAGTCTCAAAATCAATTAAATACAACTTATAATAGGAAAATTATATATATATATATATATATATATATATATATATATATATGGCTGAATAATTATAGTACATTAATGTCGAAAAAATTATTCAATTATTCTTTAGTTATAATTATAATAATATTATACTTTTATATATATTACTTAAATAATTACATGCACGGAAAAAGGGAATGGGAATTACAATAAATAAAAATTAGGCAATTATATTAATATTTAATTATTAAGTTTAAGTATTTGCACCTAAAAAAAGATAACTATAATTTATTTTGTGCCAATAATATTATACCTTAAGTATAAAAATATGTATATAGATTATCATAAAATAATCATAAAAATCACATGGGAGTAGGTGATGAGAAATACCATAATAATTATTAGGCAATTATTAACACATGTATAATTTATTTTGTACTAAATAAGGTTACAATAAGAGATTTTTGGTTGGTAGTAATTAAGATATGATTTTTAATTATAAAGTTAGCATTTGATGATCACTTTAATTATGGAATGAAGGGTGTGTTTACAAGGAACTTGCATATTCTGGCTTTTCAAGACTGGTGCTAATGAACTTACATGGAGTGTTATCAAGGAGCTTGTAGAGTTTGATTCTGCCATGGCAGACATGGAAGTGATTTCAGAGCAAACCTTTAGAAAAACATCTCACGAAAACGCAAAGACAACTACCATGCAAGGTATGTATTGATTCCTTGTATAGTTGCGCTCCGTAATGATTGAAAAAAACCAAGATTAGTATTTGAACGTGATATGTTACTGGTATATAGTGTGAATAGGAGTGAAAACGGAAAAATGCAGATTCTGGAATTGCTAAAAGATTGAGATTTTACAGATATCTACTAAAAGTTTTTTTTTTTTTAACATTTATTATTTTGGAATTGCTAAAAGATTGTGATTTTACAATTGCATAGGTAGAACAGTATAAGTCTTCAACATGGTACACGTATTCATTGTAAATGGAAATTACCAGATTCTTTCATCATTTGGAGACTACTGTATTCACATTGCGTTCTTCGTTACTGTGCGCTCATCTCATACTCCGTAAAGATATTAAAATCTGCAAGATTAGTATTTGAAACGTAATATGTTGTTGTTAAATAGTGTGAATATGAGTGAAAACGGGCAAAATGAAAACATGTTGATGGTTTTTCTTGTGTGGCAGCTTGGGGGATTATGTGTGATGTTTCCTTAAATTGTGTTTGAGTACTGAAATATATAGAATTAAAAGCAAACAACGGAATGAGTGAGTTTTTTTTTTTTGACATTACCTTTATTATTCCATAATTGCTAAAAGATGAACTTGATTAAAGCTTGGGATTTTCATATGGCAGCCATAGGGGTGAGTTTGAGAAGCCATACTGTGGGTACTATGAAAAAGATGAAATTGATGAGAGGTCGGGGTATGTATTGTTTCCTTGTATAGTTGTGCTCCGTAATGATAATAAAAAAATGCAATATTAGTATTTGAAACGTAATATGTTGTTAAATAGTGTGCATTCGTGTGAAAAGGGGGAAAATGAATACATGTTAACGTGCTTTGATTGTGTGCCAGCTTGGGGTATTATGTGTGCCGTTTCCTTAAATTGTGTTTGACTACTGAAATATATACAATTGAAAGCATACAACGGGATGAATGTGTTTTATTGTTTTTGTTTTTTTGTGTGCAACAATGAGATATTTAATGATTCACGAAGCGTAACCTATTAATCCATTGTTTGTTAATTGATACACGTGATTTTATACCATTATTTGCCCCATGATCCAGTCAGTTTTGTTGCTTATTTCCTTTACCTTGATACATTTAAGGCTCTTTTGTGTGTTACATTTGATCAATCCTAGTTTATTCACAAATGAGGAGCAAAGGAAGGATTTTCAACCATATTGGACAAGTTTTCGACATAAGGAATCTACCCAGGGACGGAAAGGAGCAACGGAGCACGAAAGGAGTCAGAAGAGGACCAGGAGGCCGCCTCACGGCAGTGATGGCGACCATGAGCCCCACCGCGGACAGCAGTTGGCCACGGCACCTCACAGCCCCGATCCCGGCCGTGATGGTGGCCGTGACCTGGCTGCTGTCTAGTATTTATTTCGCGTTTTTCTGTATTTTGGGTCATTCCGAGCCCTAGTTTAGTTCAGTACAATTTTCCCTTTCTTTAGAGTTTTCCATAGCATAGAATAGAGCAGATTTACATCCTTGAATTCGGTCGCGAGCTTGGAATCATTATTTTGGATTGGAATTACTCTCAAGAATTGTTAGTAAAGTTTTCTCTTTTATTCTTTAGATTTGCTACTATGATTTCAGTATTTAATTCTTGCTTTATTTTATTTACTTCAATCATGCGTGAGTAGTTCGTTTATGGGTTTGGATTAGGGATTTATTGTTAATCTTGATGTTCAAGTTGTGATTATTGCATAAAGGGATTGAATCATTTACCTAGGGTTTATATTGAATTGGGGATTGCTTTCTACTTGTTATTGATTGATGGCCACAATTAATTGCTAGTTTAGGAGAGGGATTCATTACAATGAAAGTTGGATGGAGACCACGAGCCTTACCAATTTCAACCTAATTTTCCTACTATGAGAATAGGGGTAATTTGGGGGCTTACAATGCTTAGGTGCTTAAGACTAGGATTGATGCATCACGAAAGTGGAGCAATCTTAGCCTAATTCTATTTATTGATTACGAAAGTAACTGAATTGAATTCTTGTGTGCATTGCCCATAAATCCCTAGGTTAGTCATTCTTTCCCTAATTCTGAGATTGTTAGAACATCAAGATTACAATATCCCCTAATCTGACCCATTCCTTTATTAATCAGTTAATTCTTTAGCAAATTTATTTCTATCAATTTCATCATTCAGTTATTAGTTGCTTGGATTCTAGTTAATTTCAATACTCCAGTGCCTAGTTCTCTTAATTCACACAATTCCGTGTCATAGCCCCAATCCTCAGCGGAACGACATTCTACACCCATATTCACACTCACAATTATACTCATCATTAATGGTTTTAATTTTTCCCACATAGTTTGTGTGCAACAATGAGAAATTTAATGATAAAGAAAGACGGTCACAAGTGCAATTGCTGCGGAGAAAAACCAGCCCGACACGACTTTCGTAACTATCCCCTAAATCCGAAGAACCAAAAGGAGGAAAATAAGAAGGATAAGGCGTAATATCAAACAAAATGCTTAGCAATATATATCGAATTCATTCATCGGAAGGCATGTTTTGACCACAAATCACCAACAATTCATCAATGCTAGCAAAAGAGGTAAAAATAACCAAAGTGGAACGTATTGGGCATGACCACGCCTTCCTCACGCGTGGAGGAAGCGTGGACAAAAACCAGTTTCCATCCACGCCTGCATCCACGCGTGGAGCCAGCGTGGACATAAACCAGTATCCGTCCACGCCACCATCCACGCGTGGAGGTGTAACCCCCCCCAACCTATTTCAGTAAAATTAAGGTTCGAAAAATATTTCTTGAGGCTATAACATCCATGAGATGATCTCCAGATGCTTCAAAAGAATTATTATAAGTAAGGACAGTTAGTAATAAGCTGCGATCGTACGTCCCGGTCACGAACCGTAATAATTTTAGGAACTACTATTCGGACCCGTTTTTCCTAGGAAATGGATTTTTAGGCATCATACTATTATTCTTGAATTTCCTATTTAATTAGATTAGCCCATAGCAGCCAAAATTTATTTGTGATCGTACATCGCGAAATTTCGCGGTGTACCGAACCTAGCCCAATTTTGAGTTCTAGACTGGAATAAATTTTTGGGCTCGAGAATTATTTGAACTAAATTAGTTTCTACCGAGAATTCATCTGATTTAATCCCAAGCAGTCTAAGTTAAGATATTTTAGATTATTCTATTAATTCTTTTGCTAGATCTTATCCTTAAGAGGTAGACTAGTCAACCCATGGACCAAGACCATAAAACCCAATTTTTTTTTTCCCTTTTGGCTTGTGGTGGCCGAAATTCCAAGAGAGAGAGAGAGTGAGATTGTTCATCTTCTTCATCAAAGCTCCAACCTTCCATAGCCAAGATCTCCACACAAACCTCCAAGATATTCGGTAAAACTCCAATTTTATTTGGTAGATAGCTTTATTTTTCATCCTAGAACATGAATCTAAGTTAAAATTTCTTGAAATCTTGTGTTATGTGGTTGATGAAATTTTAGGGTTTTGAGGTAAATTGGGGAAAACCATCTACAAAGACCTCCTACAAGTTTTGGAACCCATTTAAGGTAAGGAATCCCTTTATTTGGTTGAGGTTGTTGAAACTAGGTAATTGATGATTTGGTTGAATTATTATGAGTGCTAGATGGAACTTTTGCGTACATGATGCATGTATAAATATATAATGGTATTATTCATAATATATGTGTGGACAAAATATTGTGTTGGTATGAAGTGGTTGCCAATGTGCCCAAAATATTTAATTTAAGTATACTAGGTATATTATAAATGGATGTAATGTATGTACATGTAATGTGGTATAGTAAATATATATATGTATATATATATCATGTAATGTGGTATAGTAAATATATATATGTATATATATATATATATATGTTTTATGTTATATGTATATATATATATATATATATATATATGTTTTATGTTATATGTATATATATATATATGATACTGTATAAGTATACATATATGTATATTAACGTGAAGTGTGTGTGTGTGTAACAAATCCTATGTAATATATATATATGTATTACGTGAAGTGTGTGTGTGTAATTAATTGTGTAAGTATATATATATATATATATTAACGTGGGTGTGTGTGAGTGTAATACATATATATATGTATATAATTAGGAGTATTAATTACATATATATAAAGTATGTATATACATGTAGAATAGTATATAATATATACATACAAATTACACTCGTGTATTGTGTAGGTATATATATATATATATATATATATATGAAGGTCGTATATATATGAGTACATATATAGGTATGTATGTATGATTAAAATGTCACCTTTTGTGTGAGGTATATAGTTTGTATAAACCATAATTATATATGTTGGTAGTAAGAAGAGCGACACTATATAGTTGGGTAGTACGTGCTTGTAAAGAATAAATAGTTGTTATGTGTTACGTATATGTTGAAATTGGAAAATGTACATATTATATACATTGAGATGTATGGGTTAAATGTGAGGCTTATGTGACATATATGTGGAGTTAAAAGTGTAGGGTAGTACACTTGAATTACCTTAGTGATATGATGTTAGTGGATCATTCAAATGCCTTGAAAAGAAAAGGAGAAATTTTGGATTGGGTTGAAAGGAGAATTAATTTTCGAGTATTGGGATTTACCCAAGTATGTTCAAACTATTTTCAAAGCAAGAAAGGGGAAAGAATAGGAAAATATTTTCAAACCTTAGCTCTAGTAAAGTTGTGAAGGATCTTGTTAACCACGGAATAAAGATGAGCTTAAAGTGCCTATTCCGCATGGTAATTATGTGTATGATCAATCATACGGTGGGCGAAGTCTATTCGCCGAGTACTATATCACCCGGAAGGAAAAGGACTCCTACGGGGGTGTGCACACTTAAGTATAGTCACTCTATGTTCGGGTAGGTGTCGTTCTTATGAACCTAGTGAGGCTAGCTAGGAATCATTCCAACGCTCCTATAAGTCCAGGGGATCAGTATTAGACCGGGCGATGACCACTGAACCCGAGTTCAACGATCCAAGTGGTCAAAAGTGGAGAAAGGACTCCAAAGGCCTCACACTTTCTATCTAGGACTAAGTGGAATTTCGAAATATGAATGTAGTTACTCCGTAGCTACGGGAAAGAAAGATGTGACAAGTAATTAAATACCCAAAGTTTGTGAGTAATCTTACTCTTTGAAAGGTGAAAAATGATGAGACTCTCTTTGTGAGGGAAAGTTTTCTACTAAAATGATTACAAGCCAGATGTACGAATTATGTTTATATTACTTGCTAGTATGCTTATCTATTTAAACATTATATTATTGAATATGTGAATGATTACTAAATGACCTTGTCAAGAAGGAATGTTACCAACATTATTGAATTCTATTCATGATGTATGCAAGCTGTTGATTATAACTGTTGCAGGTAGAATCTTGCAGATGAGTAAGGTATAGGGTATCCTAAGTAATCTTTTGCTTTCAAACCTTTACTTAGTTTTAAATAACCCTTGGATATCCTTACTTAGCCGTCGTGCTAACTACACTTCACTGTGTTTTTATCAGATGCCGTCTAGTGTCAGTTCTTGCAGCCCGGTGAACTCCGAAAGTTCACCGGAGTATGTGTGTCAGGGCATGGATTATGATGATTACATACAGATGATGGAGGGAGAAGACCCATACGCACCTGGTTATGCTCCCGAGGCTCCCACGAACCCAGATACTCCTATGGCTCCGTCGGCCCCGTTTTTCTCTTGCCCGGTTATGGACGAGATCCAGGCTGCTTACGGCTTTTACCCCATAGAGCCGTTAGAGGGTAGCGATCCCCTAGAGTTCATTGTGCACTACCCCTACCCTTGGGACCCTAGCCCTCGGGATGTTTGGGAGGAGTGGTCGATGGTCATAACCACTTCTCGGTTTTTGGACCATATTACTTGGTATGAGGGGGAGTGGCACCTGGTCTGGGGAGAGTTCACTGGCCCCGTGTACCGCAGGCTTGACTAGACGTTGGATCTTTGGGAGTCTTTGGGAAATTTTTGGTGTACATATATTTTTTTGTAGCCTCGGTGATGGCTAGGTATGACCAGTTGCGTCTAGGTGGAACCTTGTTGGTATTTTGGCCCGTGGGTCAATCTTATGTATGTATTTTTGCAACATTATATACTTTGCTTAATGAAGCTTCACCAGTTGCTATGTATGAAAGTGTTAAGTACCTGTTGAGTGATTATTGTGATGAGAATAGTTCCTTTAGCCTGTGCACCTAGAGTGAGGTTTATCGCGGAATGATAGAACTCTCTCTCTAGGTGTGGCGGTAATGCCTCGGATGTACGGGAAGGTAGGTCCGGGGTGTTACAAAGTGGTATCAGAGCCTAGGTTGAACCTTCGGGAATTAAGTCGAAACCTAGGTTGTATGGCCTCGTTGTAGGTCTAGGATTGAAATTCGGATAATTCGATTTCAAAGACCAAGTTTGAGTCAGCCTAAATTTTTCTAAGACTGAGCCTAAGTGTGAGTTCTGGAGCGGAGCTGGAGAACAGGCAGCATAAAAAGGGGGTACCTCATCATCTGTATTCATGAAATCCCTCGATTCTAGAATGCTTTGATTAATGTTTGTGCATCTTTATGTGCGTTAATCATTGCTTATAATTGTTGTGAGTAAGCATGATAGTATAGTACATTCCTAACTGTTATGCCATAGTTGGGATATCTGGCTGATGAGTATGGCGAAGTGAATGTTAGGAATTGCTGGATAGAGTTTGGGTAGCTGCTATACTAACTGCGTAGCTAACTAACTCCTTAAGAGCTATTATGCTTCAAGAACTAATTTGAAACTGTCGTTTGGTGAAGATGCCGCCTAGACGAAATGTACCTGTCGGTCAGGGCGATGAGATACCAGCAATGGATCGTATGGCTCTCGCAATGGAACAGATGGCTGGATTTATGATGGCTCAACAAGTCCAGAATCAAAGTAACAGACAGCCGCGAGTTGATTTTGCAAAGGCCATAGCGAGCAGGCAGCCACCATACTATGCGGGTGAAGAAGACCCGGTGATCTTAGAAGAATGGATCAGGACATTTGACAAGCTGCTCGATGCAGTCAACTGCCCTGCAAATCAGCGAGTATCCTCTGCCGTGTACTATCTGACAAAAGCGGCAGACAACTGGTGGTCAACAGCTGGACCTGACTTGCTGCAAGACCCAGACTTCGGCTGGGAGGAATTCAAGGAAGAATTGAGAGGACAATTCTNCAACCTGAACCAAGGTTGATGACGATGCAGAGGCTGATGAAGTACGCTCGCAAGGGGTGTGAAGTGTACCTCTGTTTAATGCAGGAAGCTGGGATGGAAGAACCTGAACTAAATCAAATCCCGGTGGTGCGTGAATTTCCCGATGTGTTCCCGGATGACCTCACGGAAATGCCGCCAGAGAGGGAAGTGGAATTTACCATCGACCTCGTACCAGGGACCGCACCAATCTCGAAGGCGCCTTACCGAATGGCACCGAAGGAGATGGAAGNGATGCAGTCAACTGCCCTGCAAATCAGAGAGTATCCTCTGCCGTGTACTATCTGACGAAAGCGGCAGACAACTGGTGGTCAACAGCTGGACCCGACTTGCTGCAAGAGCCAAACTTTGGCTGGGAAGAATTCAAGGAAGAACTGAGAGGACAATTCTATACAGAAAGAATTAAGGGAATCAAGTGTGAGGAATTCCTGCGGCTGAAACAGAAGGGAACAACGGTGCAGGCCTATTACGAACAGTACGTGGAGCTGATGNGTGGTCAACAGCTGGGCCCGACTTGCTGCAAGAGCCAGACTTTGGCTGGGAAGAATTCAAGGAAGAACTGAGAGGACAATTCTATACAGAAAGAATTAAGGGAATCAAGTGTGAGGAATTCCTGCGGCTGAAACAGAAGGGAACAACGGTGCAGGCCTATTACGAACAGTACGTGGAGCTGATGAGGTTTGCTCAGAGTATTGTGCCTGACGAAGCCAACAAGGCGAGGAGGTTCGTACGCGGACTGGATTGGGCTGTGAGGAGTGCGATTGCACCGTTTATGTGCACTACACTCAAAGAGGCATACGACAGAGCATCCGATCACTACCAAGTGTACCTGGATCAACAGGAGGTGTACAGCAAGAACAAGAAGAAGGTGGATGATAGACAAGGGAAATTCAAGGCGGACAACAAGAAAACCAACCAGGGAAGGTTTAATCCCATGCAAGGGGAAGGGAAAGGAAGAATGAATCAAAGGAGAGGTTCAGCTTGCCGGAGGTGTGGACGAGATCACCTTGGAGAAAATTGCCAAGGGGAGAAAATCAGATGCTTTAAGTGCGGATTTCTGGGGCACAAGTACTACGAGTGCCAAACCAGAACAGACAATTACCGGGACCCCTCTCAGAGAAACAACCAAAGAGGAGGGTTCGGTGGGAACACCAGCCAGAGGCCCGCGGAGGCAAGAAATGGAGGAGGCAACTCTCAACAGGGAAACCGAGGGAGGCCGGCCAACGCAGCTCCAAACCCCACCAACAAAGGGAAAGCGCCAGTGGGAGCGAGCAGCGCAGTGAACCAGGGCAAGATCTACGTCGTTAACAGCAAGCAGGCGCAGGCTAGCGACGTTGTGACTGGTACATTCCTTATTAACTCAGTACCTGGCTTAGTATTGTTCGATACAGGAGCTACTAATTCGTTTATATCCTCTACATTTGCGGATAGACTAAAGTTAAGGCCTACTATTGAGTTAGATTTGAATGTAAGAACTGCCTCGGGAATAGTAGTGGCCTGTAAGGAGGGATATGACAATATCACAATAGAAATAGCGGGATCCAACTGTCCCGGAAACCTCATTCGTTTCGATCTAGAGGGTATCGATGTGATACTAGGAATGGACTGGTTGGATAAACATAAGGCTCAGATAGTATGCAGTGAGCGAAAGGTTGTCCTGCGAGGACCGAAGGGGAGGAGAATATCCTATCGGGGAATGGAAAAGCAACTTGAACCAAGGTTGATGACAATGCAGAGGCTAATGAAGTACGCTCGCAAGGGGTGTGAAGTGTACCTCTGTTTAATGCAGGAAGCTGGGATGGAAGAACCTGAACTAAATCAAATCCCGGTGGTGCGTGAATTTCCCGATGTGTTCCCGGATGACCTCACGGAAATGCCGCCAGAGAGGGAAGTGGAATTTACCATCGACCTCGTACCGGGGACCGCACCAGTCTCGAAGGCGCCTTACCGAATGGCACCGAAGGAGATGGAAGAGTTGAAGGCTCAACTAGCAGAGTTATTGGAGAAGGGATTTATTAGACCAAGTGTGTCACCTTGGGGCGCACCGGTACTGTTTGTGAGGAAAAAGGATGGAAGTCTAAGACTGTGCATTGACTATAGAGAGCTCAATCGAGTCACAGTGAAGAACAGATACCCATTGCCCAGGATCGACGATCTGTTTGATCAACTGAGGGGAGCAGGCGTGTTTTCAAAAATTGATTTACGGTCAGGGTATCACCAAGTGCGAGTCACGGAACAGGATATTTCCAAAACTGCATTCCGGACTAGGTATGGGCACTACGAATTCACAGTTATGCCGTTCGGAGTGACCAACGCACCAGGAACTTTCATGGACTTGATGAACAGGATTTTCCTTCCATACCTGGACAAGTTTATTGTGGTCTTCATAGATGACATCTTGGTTTACTCTAAGACCCCGGAAGAACATGAGGAGCATCTCAGGATAACGCTACAAACATTGAGGGAAAAGAAACTTTACGCAAAACTTTCAAAGTGCGAATTTTGGAAAGAGGAAGTGGCATTCTTAGGTCACATAATCACCAGGGAAGGAATAGCAGTGGATCCAACTAAGATAAGAGCCGTAATGGAATGGGAGCCACCCA
>NC_044925.1:14857942-14858399 GCF_003576645.1 Ipomoea triloba
CAGAAAAACAATCAAAGAGGAGGATTCGGTGGGAACACCAGCCAGAGGCCCGCGGAGACGAGAAATGGGGGAGGCAACTCTCAACATGGAAACCGGGGGAGGCCGGTTAATGCAGCTCCAAATCCCACCCACAAAGGGAAAGCACCCGTGGGAGAAAGCAGCACGGCAAACCAGGGCAAGATCTACGTCGTTAACAGCAAGCAAGCTCAGGCTAGCGACGTCGTGACCGGTACATTCCTTATTAACTCAGTACCTGGCTTAGTATTGTTCGATACAGGAGCTACCAATTCGTTTATATCATCTACATTTGCGGATAGATTAAAGCTAAGGCCTACTATTGAGTTAGATTTGAATGTAAGAACTGCCTCGGGAATAGTAGTGGCCTGTAAGGAGGGATATGACAATATCACAATAGAAATAGCGGGATCCAACTGTCCCGGAAACCTCATTCGTTTCG
>NC_044925.1:14860042-14860359 GCF_003576645.1 Ipomoea triloba
GTGCACACTTAAGTATAGTCACTCTATGTTCGGGTAGGTGTCGTTCTTATGAACCTAGTGAGGCTAGCTAGGAATCATTCCAACGCTCCTATAAGTCCAGGGGATCAGTATTAGACCGGGCGATGACCACTGAACCCGAGTTCAACGATCCAAGTGGTCAAAGGTGGAGAAAGGACTCCAAAGGCCTCACGCTTTCTATCTAGGACTAAGAAGGTTTTTGAAATATGAATGTAGTTACTCCGTAGCTACGGGAAAGAAAGATGTGACAAGTAATTAAATACCCAAAGTTTGTGAGTAATCTTACTCTTTGAAAGGTG
>NC_044925.1:14863487-14901258 GCF_003576645.1 Ipomoea triloba
TGGATATCCTTACTTAGCCGTCGTGCTAACTACACTTCACTGTGTTTTTATCAGATGCCGTCTAGTGTCAGTTCTTGCAGCCCGGTGAACTCCGAAAGTTCACCGGAGTATGTGTGTCAGGGCATGGATTATGATGATTACATACAGATGATGGAGGGAGAAGACCCATACGCACCTGGTTATGCTCCCGAGGCTCCCACGAACCCAGATACTCCTATGGCTCCATCGGCCCCGTTTTACTCTTGCCCGGTTATGGACGAGATCCAGGCTGCTTACGGCTTCTACCCCATAGAGCCGTTAGAGGGTAGCGATCCCCTAGAGTTCATTGTGCACTACCCCTACCCTTGGGACCCTAGCCCTCGGGATGTTTGGGAGGAGTGGTCGATGGTCATAACCACTTCTCGGTTTTTGGACCATATTACTTGGTATGAGGGGGAGTGGCACCTGGTCTGGGGAGAGTTCACTGGCCCCGTGTACCGCAGGCTTGACTAGACGTTGGATCTTTGGGAGTTTCTGGGAAATTGTGTTTTTGGCGTACATAAATTTTTGGTAGCCGTAGTAATGGCTAGGCATAACCAGTGCTTGTAGGTCGAACCCTGTTGGTATTTTGGCCCGTGGGTAAATCTTATGTATATATTTTTGCAACATTATATACTTCGCTTAATGAAGCTTCACCAGTTGCTATGTATGAAAGTGTTAAGTACCTGTTGAGTGAATGTTGTGATGAGAATAGTTCCGTTAGCCTGTGCACCTAGAGTGAGGGTTATCGCGGAATGATAGAACTCTCTCTCTAGGTGTGGCGGTAATGCCTCGGATGTACGGGAAGGTAGGCCCGGGGTGTTACAGGAGGTAGCGTGGACGCGCACTAGCAGTTTCGCAGGAATTTCGCGGAAATAAGTTTAAAACCCCTCCCGTCCTCATTTCCTTTTCTTCCACGAGTAAAACCCTTCTCCAAGGTAAAAACACTTCATCCTAAGGCATTTTCCTTGCAAGATTTCAAGATTATTTCCTATCTCAAGTCATCTAAAGAGGTAATCTTCTTCTTACCGTGCTTTACTTGGTTTAAATACTAGAGTGTTGCTTTGTTGAATATATCTCTAAAGACCTACATTGTGTTGAACTCTTCCATGATAATTTTGTCTTGAAAGCATTTATAAGTTGAGATTAAGTTTGTATTCTTGCTACATTGTGAAAATCTCATGACTTTGTAAGATTATTGATGCTTGGATGATAAACCCTATATGAAGATTTGGGCATTTCTTGTTTGGTTGGATTAAATGTGAAATTGGGAGCATGAGTATAAAAGAATGGTGCTTTATTGTTCCTTGAGTGCTACATTGTTGATTCCAACCTTCTATTTGTCGAATTTTGAGCTTATTTGTTCATATCATTTTCACCCTCAACTTGGTCTTGAGAGAGAAGATGAAGTTGACTTTTGTGTTGACTATTGTAGTAAGAATTGTTTCTAGTGTATGAAAAAATCATGATCATTGTTGTTTGAGAAATTGAAAAATCATTAAGGAAATTGTTGAGAAGAACGCTAGTCATGCAAAATAAGTGTGAGGATATTCATCTTTTGTAATGAATTTCGTAATGATAGATTTTGAGTTGAAAGGAGAAGATATTTTGTATTATGTTGCCATTGTTTTTCTTTTAGGAAATGTCGCCCCAAGAATCCTTCACACGCGAGAATGAAGAGCGGGCGGGAAAAGGAAAAGCCCCGATGGGGGAACCTAGCAATTAAAATCCGGAAATGAGATATGTAGAGGTCCTCGCAGTAAACCAAGTGCTGTTAATAACCCCAAACATGCGAGATTGATATCAGTATCTCCTATGACTTTCGATTATTCAATGGAAATACATTGATCTACCCATATTAGATTCCTTCGAATGCAAGCACGGAGTGGAGCGTCTAATTCATGAATCATATTGGAGCACTATTTTGGGCTGGTGTCAGGACACATATGCTCCGATGATCCAAGAATTTTTGGCAAGTCTAGAAGTAACTGGAGTGGCAAGAGACCTTAGGAACCTGAAAATCCTGTTCTAACTTTTCAACGAGGACCACTATATTTTGGTCAACACTCTAGGTGTTCTTCTAGGATTCTATAGTAAAGAGTCAATGTTTATCAAATCATCTGGGAGGATCTCAAAGTTATCTGGAAGATAATTTCCCATTCTTGGGGCGGAAGGGCAGGAAACCACGATAAAATCTCCAGGTTTGATCTATTCACGTTATGGAGCATGGACAATGGGAAACCAGTAAACATGGGAATTATATGCAAAGGTTGGTTGCAAGCACAACAACATGACAAGGTGAAATCGTTATTCATAGGGCCCTTGGTAACTCGTCTGTGTGTTGCTTTGGGATATTAGATGAAAATGCATTGGTTTGACTATCGGGTAAAGGGAGCGCGAATAGTCCCTATGTATCTTGAGGACATATCAAAGTTGAAACTTACTCCCATGTCAAGGGTCAGGGAGACTGAAGGGATGGCCAGAGGAACTACTGTCACACCACCTGCGCCACCGATTGGACCCTCATCTCCATCATCGTCACTCCCTTCTTCATCTTCTTCACCGCTATATTCACCACTTGACTCCCCAATGTATTCACCGTCTTGACAAGCAACAACACTTCCATCACCCACACCGCCTACTGCGTATTCAGACTTATCCCAAGTTATTTCAACTTACTGTACATCGAAGGCCACACCATCTACTGCTGCGCCGATTTCTTCATCTCAGTCACTTGAAATACTAGGACGTTTTATCAAAGTCACAGATTGGAAGTCCATGCAACTCTTCCAATATCAGCTACACTTGGAGCAAATGCAAAGGATGGATGATCTAGCAAAAGAGCAGACCAAGTTCAAGAAGGAAAATATGAACAGAGGACCCAACCTACCAGCTAAAGGAAATTGAATCCCGTGAAAGTGATCTGTGAAATGATCAAAAGTGATGTTCTGTTGATCGTTTGTGGACAATATTTTATTTTGTTTTGTTTAATTTCTTTTCCTTAAATTCTGCATGGTAAACATTTGGTAGTTTAATTGTGTTATTAGTTTTCACGTTTCGTCTAGCCAAAGACGTAAAACATGGCACTCTTGGGAGGCACCCCAAGCCAAAAAAAGAAGAGAAAAAGAGGAGACCACGGACAACTTACACACCAATGGAGAAGAAAGGTAGAGCTTATGTTCTTTATTCTTTCATACTAACTTTTAATGTAGGGAATTTTTGGAAGGGCAACAGTATGCACATATGGCTAATGAAGGGATTTGCAATGTTGGTATACTTTTTCTATCCCTTTCTCATTAGGGATGCCCCGTTGATTTTAGATGTGAGTATTCTTTCCTATGAGCAAGTTTGCTTTGATTTACATATGATGAGTAGTGTGATCTTGTTTATGAATGGGTGTTTTAATCGAATTGTCCGAGCCAGGAAACACTTCTAAGTGTGAAAAGGCACTTTTGTTAATTGTTTAAATGACCCCTGCTTCTTGTCCGCCGTTCCTCGTGGCAACATCGAGGACGATGTTAATTTTTAAGTGTGGAAAGGATGCGTTGCACATTATGTGATCATTGAACGCTTAAATTGATTGATTGATTGAGTCGAATAGGTATAAGAATTAGAGAGCGTGTCATTGTTGATACTATCTAGGAGGAATTTTAATCTTGTGCCAAAAACTTTTTGAAATATGCTTTGGAAGTTGCCTTTTGCACCTAAAAATTGGAATCTATGGAACCAACATGGTTCAAATCTCTGTGTTTGCATGTTATTCACCTCTTATTTTGTTGGACCTTAGTCAAGAATCTTTCGAAGTGGGAGTGTGTACCCTCTACTTTTAGAAACATAAGGTTAGCGAAGCCCGGAAATCGAACTTAACTTGGTAGGGCATGGGGCAAAAAGAGAGCCTAAATGCGAGAATGTGAGATCGTACCCCAATCCCTTAGAAAAAGGCATGAGGGGGTTGAAATGGCAAATTGAGAAAAAGGCTAAAAGAAATGGCCACTCCTAGAGATAAGATTCGAGGTTAGCCATCTCGCCAGGATATGGGGCAACCATTGCACAGTCTTCAAACAAGCATAGAGCTCTACGTGAAGTCGACTATCCCAAAGAGATTCTGGGTGATGAGAAAATTGAGAGGAGGTGAGCCACCCCGCTTGGATTTGGGTACCCATTGCACTGATCTTTGAAAAAGCATGGAGATCCATGTGAAGTCGGGTAGCCCGAGATGAGATCTAAGGGGGTTGAGAAGAAAAAGTGACCGCCCAAGCCACGGCAGTGAGCGGTCCATGTCCCTACCATCATTTATTTTAACGTAAAGGGGCTTTGGCATAAGGTTGGGCATTGATTAGGGTGTACACATCGTTCCCACTAGTGGGATCAGCTTAAGACCCTTACAAAATGGAATGTGAACCCCCTATTGATTGCAGGTTTGGAAGGTGTGAAATTAAAATGGTTTTTCTCGTTACACTACTACAGAAAACACATTTATCGTCGCCTAAACAACGTTGATTTTTAAAAAAACCGACGTCAAATATTTATCTATATTTATAATTTATTTAAAAAGGGATACGACGTCGGTTTTGGTAAAAAACCGACGTCAATCTGTTTTTAAAAAATCACGAAAATCATACGACGTCGGTTTGTCAACCAAACCGACGTCATATATAATTTATATTTTTATTTGTTTAAAATATACATTACGGCGTCGGTTCTTTGTAGAAACCGACGCGGTAAGGTGTAATTAAAAAAAATAAAAAAAATATTAAACACGACGTCGGTTCGTTGACGAACCGACGTCGTATAGTTATTATTATTTTTTTAATCAATAAACTAGCCGTTTTCACTTTAAAAAAAATTAAATAAAAGGCAACCGACGCCGTAGGGTTTTAATTAAAACCCAGCAGATCTGCACCAAACAAAGAAAACAGCGCACCGCGAAAATACATTAAAATTTCTTTAAATTCAAAATTATTAATTTATAAGACTTAAGATACATAATATGTAACCCCTCGTCTATTCCGATAAGTTTATGGTTCGAAAAATATTTTTTTAGGGTATGACATTTATGAGATGATCTCTCGGTACTTCAAAAGGATTTTTATAAGTGAGACTAGTTATTAATAAGCTGCGATCTACGTACCGGTCACGAACCGTAAAATTTTTGAGGATGTATATACAGTTCGAATTTCCCTAAGAAATGGATTATTAAGTATGATACGTTTAAGCGTGAACTTCCTACTCAGTCCAGTGGAAATTAAACGAACTGTAAGAGTGAATTTGTTACGGACCTCCGTACCACTATATTTCGCGAGATGCCGGAAAATTGTCTGATTTTAGTGGTTAATGACGGGATTATTTTTAGAATAATTTTGGTATTAAAATTTTCCCGAATTAAGTTATATCCTCCGAACTTTTATCTGATTTAATCCCTAACTGGCAAAACAAACTTACTCTACAAGGCACACCATGGGATTGTGACAAGTGTCACATTTATTCACCACATAGTAATAAATAATTAATTAAATGGGAGGAGTATGGGATAAGCTAAGCCATGCTAAGATGTAACTTACACTCCAAGTCTTCCCCATCTCTCCCACACTCATTTTCGAAAATAGAGAAGGAAAAAGGAGAAGGAAAAATATCATTTTCATCTTTGGGATCCAAGAACTCCATAGCTATTTTCTTCAACACAAGTGCTTCCATAATAGGTAAAACTTTGGTTTTATTCGGTTAAAATGGCTAGAATCCTTCCTAGAACTTGAGTTTAAGCTATGGATTCATGAAGATGTTGTTATTATGGTGATTATTGTTTAGGATCTTCGGTGGAAATTTTGGAGGCGAAGATCACAACCTTTCTACGGTTCTAAAAATCTACTTAGGAGGTAAGGAATCCCTTAAGTTGGTTTAGTCACTTGAAGGTGATCAAATGCTAGTAAATTATGTGACTAGGATTTTTATGTGAAAATTATGTATTAAGTTTATGGATCTACAAGTTGGCTCAAAAGACTACACTTTGATTTTTGGTAATTTTTGTATGCATGTTCATAGTTAATTTATGCATGTATATGTTGTGTTTAAGTCCATATTGGCATATACTTGTGAAAATAGTGGAAAAACGGGGCGTTACAACCCAGTTTTTGCTGCCCGAAGTTGGCAGAATCGGATGGATGCAGCCTTGGACGCGCGTCCACCGCGCGTCCATCGGTGCCCAGGATTTCGGCGTCGCGGCCGAGAGGCCGGACGCCACCACGGACGCGCGTCCGCGGGTGTCCGAGACTACGGCGTCACGGCCGAAAGGCCGGACGCAACCACGGACGCGCGTCCGCGGGTGTCCGAGACTACGGCGTCACGGCCGAAAGGCCGGACGCAACCACGGACGCGCGTCCGTGGCGCCCAGTTTTTCGGCGTCGATGCCGAACGTGCGGACGCCGCCCGGACGCACGCGTCCGCCGTGCGTCCGTCGCTGCGGTAACCGCGAGCCCGCGCGACGCGGAGCCGTTTTCGACCGACCTTTTCCCCGATGTTTCTGCTCCCGAATGTTATGATGCTTAGAAGGCCTACGGGCAACCGAGTCAATTCTTGTGTTTTTATGAAACAAGTGTGACCCTTGCCACTTGGAATTTCATGGTGAAAAGTCATTAATAACTATGTGTATTTTGGAGATATATTCGGATAAGAATGATCGCTTGAGTCATCACGCGAATATACTAATTAAACCCAAGGACAGAAACAATGTTTTGAAAACCTTAGTTTCTGGATAATGTTGTTGAGATGTTTGACTTTACGGGAGGCCTGCGGGAGCCGTGGCCCGAAAGTTATTGAAATGTTTGACTTCTTGGGAGGCTTGCGAGCCGGGGCCCGGAAGTTAATGAGATGTTTGACTTTACGGGAGGCCTGCGGGAGCCGTGGCCCGAAAGTTATTGAAATGTTTGACTTCTTGGGAGGCTTGTGAGTCGGGGCCCGGAAGTTAATGAGATGTTGGACTTTACGGGAGGCCTGCGGGAGCCGTGGCCCAAAAGTTATTGAAATGTTTGACTTCTTGGGAGGCTTGCAAGCCGGGGCCCGGAAGTTATTGAGACGTTTGACTTTGCGGGAGGCTTATCAGCCGAGGCCCCAAAGTTATTGAGATGTTGACTTTGCGGGGTGCTTGAAAATATTCCAAGTATGCCTTACACTTATCCAGGGGAAACTAAGTAAAATCTTACTAACTATGAAAATCTAGTTACTCCGTAACTAGATTGAAGAATAGAATGTGACGAGTTCTGAACAGTAAAGTGTGTGTGTTGTTAAACCCACTTTTTGAATTAAATGTTGTAATTCTCAGAAATGAAAGTATTATATGCTGATGTCTCTCATATACTATGCTATACTTTCTTTTGTTGATAACCGATTGCAGGTAGATTGCAATTGATGGGTAAAGTTTACAGTTTCTGAGTATTATGTAGCTTTCGAAACCTTTGATTACTTTTGAGTGACAATGGATTTTCCTTACTTAGCCGTCGCGCTAACTACACTTCGATGTGTTTACAGATGTTGTCTAGTGTGGGCTCCTGAAGCCGATTAGCTCTGAATAGGATGGAAGTCGAGGTTGCGGACTACTCTATCCTAGAATAGACACCCTGGAAGAATTATTTCCATATGTACATATTTGGATGTTTATATGGTTATTTGAGGTTATAAGTTTAGCCTTAGCGTTTGGGTATAGGAGAGACACCTAAGCGTGGCGGTAACACCCAGTTTTCTACTGGTTAGATGCTTCCGCAATGTATTGTATTATTAGGGATTTTGTAATAAATCCAAGATGTGGAAATCGGGGTGTTACATAATAAATCCTAAAGTACATAATAATTTCTTAAAATTCGTAATATATTAACAAATAATTCGAAATTTGAAATATATTAAAAAAAAATAATTTTTACCGGCGGGAGGCGGGAATGGGAGGCGGTTGGCGACGATGGGAACCTCGAAGTGGCGGGGGAGGCGGCGGTGTCGTCCGGTGTGCAGTCGCGGTGGCGGTGCGCTGTCGCGATTGGCAGTCACGGTCCCGAGTCGCGGTGGCGGAGGGCGGAGGGTAGCGAGCGGTGACGGTGGCGTCCGGTGGCAGTGATGTTTCACGGATCGGAAGCTCGCCTTACAGTGATGTTTCGCGATCCCTTGCAAGCTATCTTTCGCACGTAACTGAAGTGGATTTTAGATTAATTCCAATCATTATTTCAGAGTTAATTTTCTTGTTAGTGGACTATTAGTAGAGAGTTAATTTTCTGCTAGTGGATGGAGGTTACACTATGGTTTTTAAACCAGATATGAATGCCATGATTAATGCTATTAATCATCTCCTCCACTATATATATTCCAAGATGAGCAGCTGATTTTGTACAGCAATACACTAACCAATACACACTATAGAAATTCATTTTCTCCCCTCGAAACTCTACTTTTTCTTTGTTTAAGTCACCTATGTTCATCCCGCATTCTCGTTCACCGGGTTCCAAGTTTGAGTGTTCAAACGTTGGAATCGTAGTATGTTTTATCCTGGGAAACCTAGACCGCAACGCTCCTAGCACCCCGGAGGCAATAAATAAGGTTTTAAGGAGAGAGTGCAACTCGACTCATACTTACAACCTACCCAAATACCATTTTCATTCGTCCCTTTTATTTTCTAAATGTATAACCTTTCGTAGGTTATTTTCTTCTTATTTAACCTTTTCTGGGTTTCATTTTTTTTTCCTTCCAATTTTTAGGGAAATTCAAAGCTTTATTTCCTATAATCTTAAAACCTTATTTAGCCATTTTCTTCATCCTCGAATTTCTTGAAGAAATGGAGAACACTATGCTGCTAGTAACAAACATTGGGGACGAGAATGCTAATGTTGTTGAAGACAACAGTTGTGGGAACAGCAACAACGTTGCATATTCCCAGGCACTAGTGGACGTTGATTCACAAGGCGGTGTCAACTCTGAGGGGTATATCCCCATGATGAAGGTACCCCCGGTACCAAGTGGTTCAACCGAAAAGCCAGAGGAGTTCACGGGATCATACTTCAAAAGGTGGCAACAAAAGATCTTATTCAACCTTGCAACTCTCAGCTTGTCACGGTTCTTGATTAAGAGAGTTCCTGAGTTGAAAGAACATGATCCTTCATATCTGATGACGGTTAAGTTTTGGAAGGACTCGGACTTCCTTTGTTGCAACTACATCTTGAATGGATTGTGTGATTCCCTTTATGTTGTTTATCGTAAAATTGGCACAACAAAAGCATTGTGGGAAGCTTTGGATCATAAGTATAGAAGCGAGGATACTGGCGTAAAGAAATTTGTTGTTGGCCGATTACTTGACTTCAAAATGGTTGATTCAAATATCGTGTTAAGTCAATTGAGGATTTGTAGTTGATTTTTGACGAAATCCGTGACGAGGGCATGGTGATTAGTGAAGCCGTCCAAGTGGCATCCGTGATCTACTTGTTACCTACAGTATGGAAGAACTTCAAGAACTACCTTAAGCACAAGCGAAAGGAGATGAGCCTGGAGGACCTAATCCAGCGACTCAGAGTTGAGGAGGGGAACAAGAAGATTGACAGGAAAGTTCCTGTCATTGGTGGTGCTAAGGCCAACGTGGTAGAGCATGGTCAAAACTCCAAGAAGGCTAAGAAGGGCAAACAAAAGCTAGGTCCGAAAGATGGTGTTACCAAGGGCAAGTTCCAAGGTAAGTGCTACAATTGTGAAAAGCTTGGCCACAAGTCATCTGAATGCAAGGCTCCAAGGAAAAAGAACAAGAGTTTAGAGGCTAACATGGTTGGAGATGTGAGCCAGAAAGTGGCCGAAATTAGCCTTTCGGCTATGGTGACGGAGGTGAACCTCGTGGGCTCTAACCCGCGCGAGTGGTTCATTAACACCAGTGCAACCGGGAGATGTTCAACACCTTTGAGACTGTTGAGGGCGAGAAGGTTTGGATGGGAAACTCTGCTCAGTCCGCTGTAGAGGGCATGGGCAAAGTGGTTCAAAAGATGACTTCAAGGAAGGAACTAACGTTGAATAACGTGTTGTATGTTCTGGAGCTAAGGAAGAATCTGGTGTCTGGCTCGTAAGGAGTATGTAACTGATGGGCTTTTCAAGCTAATGCCTATTATCAATAAAAGCAAAATGAATTTGGTTTACTTGCTTGAGTCTTCCAATTTGTGGCATGGTAGACTAGGTCATGTTAATTTTAATTCTATGCGTAGATTAATTAGCATGAACCATATTCATACGTTTCAAATAAACACAAATAACAAATGTGAAATTTGTGTTAAGGCAAAACTTACGAAAGCACCTTTCAAATTGATTGAAAGGAAAACTGAGCCACTTGAATTAATTCATAGTGACTTGTGCGATTTTAGATTGATACTAACGGGAGGTGGTAATATATATTTTATCACATTTATTGATAATTGCACACGATTTTGCTATGTGTATTTGCTGAAAAGCAAAAATGAAGCCATTGAAAAATTCATTCTTTATAAGAATGAAGTGGAAAACCAACTTAATTGAAAGATTAAAACGGTTAGAAGTGATAGAGGTGGTGAGTACGAAGCACCTATCGATGACTTCTGTTCAAGTGTAGGTATCATACACGAGCGTACGGTACCTTATGTACCTTAATCGAACGATGTTGCTGAACGTAAGAATTGTACATTGAAAGAGATGATGAATGCAATGCTTATACGTTCGGGCCTACCTCAAACTATGTGGGGTGAGGCGATTTTGACAAGTAATTACCTTTTAAATAGGGTACCCCGCAATAAGCTTGATAAGACCTCTTATGAGTTGTGGAAAGGTATGAAACCTTCCTACCAATACCTCAAAGTGTGGGGGTGTCTTGCCAAAATTTTGGTGCCAACACCTAAGAAAATAAAGATAAGTCCAAAGACAGTAGATTGTATCTTTATTGGTTATGCACACAACAGTAGTGCATATCGGTTCTTACTACACGAGTCCCATAATCTGGATGAACATAAGAACACGATAATGGAATCAAGGAATGAATCTTTCTTTGAAAATGTATTTCCTTGTAGGTCTAGTGAGGGACTGAGTACGTCAAAACGGATATTTGACGAAGCTATGGATAACGATAGCGGGAATTCTAAAAAAGAACTCGAGCTCGAGCCTAAACGCAATAAGCAGTGAGAGTTGAAAAATCATTTAGTTCTGATTTTCTAACTTACTTGTTAGAGTATGATTCTAGTACTCTAATGTTTTTGATAGGAAATGAACTAGATTTTTTATCTTGTTTGATAGCAGCTGAGCCTCGAACGTACGTGGAAGTTGCGATTTCTACGGAAGGACCAATGTGGAAAGAGGCTATTAAAAGTGAAGTGGATTCTATCTTACAGAATCACACTTGGGAACTTGTTGATCTTACTCCGGGTTGTAAATCCTTAGGATCCAAGTGGGTCTTTAAAAGGAAGATGAAACCATATGGTTCCATCGAGAAGTATAAGGCTAGGCTTGTAATCAAGGGTTACAGGCAATGCGAGGGCCTTGATTACTTTGACATGTATTCTCCCGTAACGTTAATAAATTCTATTAGGATGATACTTGCCATAGTCGTGTTGCGAAATTTGGAAGTTCATCAAATGGATGTGAAAACAGCTTTCTTGAATGGTGAGTTAGATGAGGAAGTCTATATGGAACAACCCGAACAGTTCGTGGTTCCGGGCCAAGAAAAGAAAGTGTGTAAGTTGGTTAAATCGTTATATGGTTTAAAACAAGCGACTAAGCAATAGCACGAGATGTTTGATCATGCGATATTAACCAATGGGTTTAAAATAAACGAAAGTGACAAATGTGTCTACGTTAAGGAAACGGTAAACAGGTATGTCATTCTTTATTTATATGTGGATGATATACTTATCTTAGGTAGTAATGATCAAATGATCAAATCTACCAAAAACATGTTGAATGCGAGATTTGACTAGAGGATATGGGTTTGGCATATTTAATCCTCAGGAGTAAGATCATTAAAAGACCTGATGGTCTCATGTTGAGCTAATCTCTTGCAAAATTAAACAAGGATGATGATCAATAATTGGCTAAGACACCATTTGATACAAACGTTCAACTAACCAAAAACTACGGAGAGTGCATTTCTCAAGTAGAATATGCTCGGGTTATTGGTAGTTTGATGTATCTTATGACTTGTACTAGGCCAGATATTACCTTTGCGGTTAATAAACTTAGTAGATATACGAGTAATCACGGTTTGATGCACTGAAAGGCAATAGTAAAGGTTATGACATACTTAAGGTAAACTCGTGACCTTGGACTACACTGTGTGAGATATCCTGTTGTACTTGAAGGGTATAGCGATGCTAGCTAGATATCGGATATTAAGGATTATAAATCCATGAGTGGCTACGTGTTTACACTAGCCGGTGCAGCCATTGCGTGGAAATCTTCCAAACAAACTGTAATAGCCAGATCCACGATGGAATCTGAGATGATTGCCTTAGCTAAATGTTGTGAAGAGACTAAATGGCTGCGCCATTTTTGGAAGATATTCCTACTTGGGAAAAACTTGTACCTTCAATATGTGTGCATTGTGATAGTCAAGCCACACTTGGGTGAGTACGGAGTCATTTGCATAATGGTAAGTCTAGACATTTACGTCGTAAATATAGTACCATTAGACAACTTCTCACAATTGGTGTTGTCTCGATTGACTACGTAAAGTCAAAAGACAATATAGCGAATTCGCTGACCAAAGGGTTGAACAAAGAAATTGTAGAGTAGTTGACATGAGGAATGGGTCTAAAGCCCTTGGAATAAAAGTTCTATAGTGGATACCCAACCTAGCTGGCACTTAGGTTCAATGGGACAACTAAATTATGGAACGAAGCGCGCCACTGTGGGAGATCTCGGACTCCCTACCACTCCTCGTTAGAATAGTGACTCCTGCATGAGGTTAGCACTTTGATGCTTTAATGATTCGAATGTCGATTGACGTATGTTGAGTATGTGGGTTACTCGAGAAAGAATCACCTATGTGAGAGAGAAGTGAAGGTCGCTTCAAAGGAGAATTGAACTAGGCACAATTCTTTATAAACTTATGCAGAACTAGGAACGATAACCCACGACCAAAACGGGCACAGTCGTGAAAATAGAGCGCGCTTGGAAGGTTCCTGTGTGGGATATATTAATGTCCACACAAACGGTAGTCGGTTCAAAGACATCGCGTTTTAGCGTACGGCCAGTAGGGTAAATATATCTTCACAAGGCAAGGTTCAAAGGGTAACACCTACCTTTGCTATGTAGGGATCGACCGTTAAACACAGTTGTTTCTGTTTTAAAATGCCCCGAAAATCAATTTTCATTCATGTGGGGGATTGTTGGATAAATAACATAAAAATGTAATTTTAAGTGGCCATTTTCTGCTACAAATATAAGTGGGGTGCACTTGCGATTCGAGCCGGGTTAAAGTGGATTCGAGTTCTTCGTTTAGACGAAGAGATTGATATATTGTACGCTCAAAATGGATAATGGGTGAATGAGAAATTAGTTCTCAAAGTAAACCCATTTGAGATGGGATTTGAATGTGAAAAAACTTAAGTAGCTTTGTCTCACATTGATTGGGAAAGTGGGTTTGCATCACTATATATACAATAGCCTTTTTAAGGCATATTGACTTGTATAGCATAAAGGCTCTCTCTCGCGCGCAGGGGTGGGTGCAAATCAAATCTCAAAATGAGCCTAAAAAGGCTTAGCTCGTGTATGCCGGCACCTACGGGCACGAATGTCGTCCAAAAAATTGACTAGAAGTATGCCAAATTTTCGTACCAGTTTTCCTTCTCAAAACCACTATCTACGAAAGATCAAATGAGTTGATCTTTCGTTGTCCGCTAATGATAAGATGAGTAGTCAATTTTTCGGACCAGTTTTCCATCTCAAAACCACTATCTACGAAAGATCAAATGAGTTGAGCTTTCGCTGTCCGCGAAAGATAAGATGAGTTTAATCTTTCACTGATGAGTTACGAATGCCATGATTAAACCAAATATGAATGCCATGATTAATGCTATTAATCATCTCCTCGACTATATATATTCCAAGATGACAAGCTAATTTTGTACAACAGTACACCAACTAATACACACTACAGAAATTCGTTTTCTCCCCTCGAAACTTTGTTCTTCCTTCATTCAAGTACTTTGTTCTTCCTTCGTTCAAGCCACTTGTGTTCATTCCGCGTTCTCGTTCGCCGGGTTCTAATTTATAGTAATGATTTATGCCAGCTCAAAAATAGTTGAAATTATAGTAATGATTTAGACACAAAATGATAGTGTTAGGAATAAAATTGTAATAGTTTTTATGAGCCAATTTGTAATTTTAGAAATCCCCTATTTCGTTTTTAGAGTGTAGTGTTTGGACCCGAAAGGCAAGTCATGACAATAGTTTGGTTCGAATTATTGTCTTATAGAGTTCAGTTTGCAATGACTCTTGTAAGTCATTTGCTTCCACTATACACATGAGTGTATATGATCCAATAGACAAGGCTAAATTATCTTTGCTAGAAGACTCGAGTTCGAATCCTATTGAGAACATTTTGAACTTTGAGAGCAAGGAAGGGAGCTAGTAGTATCACGGCTCAAAGTCAATTTTTGGGTCAATAGAGGAACTTATGGAGCAACTCATGGAGCAAGTATAGTCAAATGGAGGAAGTTTAAGTCAAATAGTCAAAGCCGAGAAGAAGTTCAAGATCCACTATCTCTACACCATACGCTATACAATGCTAAGAAGGATCAAATATATTTATTTGATGGATATGATCGAATGAGCTGTTATGAATAAATGGTTAAAGACTTGAGCATATTTCAAATGATCTGATGTTCGAATCCTACAAGTAACATTTTAAGTCCTTATAGACTAAGCTTGGGAGCTACTTAACATGGCTGAATTTTTGGAGAGCTAGTCAAAAGCAAATGGTCAAGGGAGCTACTTATGGAGTAACCTTTGGTCAATGGAGCTTCTTGGAGAGTAACTTTTGTTGACTCTTACCAAGACTTATGTGCGTGACACACACCAATTTAATACACGCGTGAAGAGCTCTTTGGAGCAACTCAAAGTGGAATTTATACTTAACCATTTTTGCATGATTCATTCCAGTACGTGATGCTATGAATCAGAAGAAATCTGAAGGTGGTGATTTTCTGAAGATCATTGTTCATACTCAAGCAAGAACCACCCGGAAAATATTTTGAAAGATCAACTTGCTAAGATCAAATCAAGGATGCAACAAAGTCAAGAATATCAAGCTCTGAAGGATACAAAGTCTGCAATATCAAGCTGAGAAGGCAACAAAGTCAAAAATTGAAGACTTTGTGAGCAATTTACAGAGGTAATTTGTCAAGAGTTACCAGCGACATTTAATGTGTAGATCAAAATGGAGATTTTATCAGATCAATTTGGCAAGTTATCATATCAACGGTATGGTCATTAAATGAGAACGTATGGCCATCAAGATCAGATTGGAATGATCAATCAGATCAAGTGAACGTTCAAAATTTGAATATTCATAACGGGCAAATAATTCCTTGAATTATAAAAAGCCCAAGAAGACTTGAAGACAAGCACGGAACACAGAGGTGACGAGATACAGGGTAGAGAACGAACAAGAAAGTGATATTGAGCGGTGAATGCAATCAAAATACAAAGTGCTGAGATTTTGAGCTATACACGAGAGGATTTCAAGTCTTAGAAAACAAATCTTTATTTCTTTAAAACAAAAGTTGTATCTCTACTGAGAATAGAAAGGAGTGTAGCTGGGTGCGTAACACTCGGGTGAACTAAGTGCAGCTTTGTGCGTAACACTTGGTTGGAACGTAGCTTTGTGCGTAGCGTTCGGGAACGTAGCTTTGTGCGTAGCGTTCGAGGAGCGTAGCTTTGTGCGTAGCGGTCGGGAGCTTAGCTTTGTGCGAAGAGCTCGTGGTTGAGTGTAGCTTTGTGCGTAGCACTCGGGAGTTTCACTATTGTATCTGGGTGATTGAAGATAGTGGAAACCTTCCTTGGAGCAAGGAAGAAGTGGAGTAGGAGAATTACACCATCTCCGAACCACTATAAATCTCTACCTCTCATTTACCTTACTGCACTTTACATATTTGCATGTTTTAACATACTAACCCTTTACGTATTGCATGTCAAGTATCTCTTTAGTTTTACGCAGTTTTAATTTATAGCACTTTACCGTACGATATTCCGCTGCACATTTCAAGTTGAATTTATTCACTTGAAATCTCTGTTGTTGAAGTGTTATAAAGTTTTTAATTGTTTGAGAAGTCTATTCAACCCCCCCCCCCCCTTCTAGACTTCTCCCACCCTATCGGGACCAACAAGTGGTATCAGAGCGATTGTCTATTGAGTCAATATTTCACTGCTAGACAGATCTCATAAAACTTCAAGATGAAGAGAGACTTAGCTCCTAACCTATTATTTTCATTAGATAAATTTGATGATTGGAAAATACGTATGCAGGTCCATCTATCCGCATTACATGATGAGATGTGGGAAGTAATTACCAGCGGTCCGATCAAAATTCTTAAAGTCAATACCGCAACCGCACAGACGAGCACAACACCGCAAAACATGACTAAACCCAAAGAGGAATGGACTCCTGAAGATAGACAACGAAACAACTTGGACAACATTGCCAAGGATATACTATTCAAAGCTATCAACGATGCAACTTTCCCAAAGGTTCGAAAATGCAAAATCGCAAAAGATGTTTGGGAAACACTAGTCAAAATGGGCGAAGGAGACGAGCAAGATAAAGAGAACAAACTCACAATAGCACTAAAGAAATTTGAGGATTTCAAAATGCTAAATGGTGAGAGCATAGCCGAAATGGAAGCAAGATTTATCAAAGTCTTAGGAGAAATTGCTGATATTGGAAAGGAGATTGATCAGAAGGAAATATCACTCAAAATCTTACGTGGACTACCGTCGAATTGGGACATGAAAGTCACGGCCATGCGAGACCATAGTGATCTCAAAACTCTTACAACCGACAAGCTCTTTAGTGATCTAAAAGCTTATGAGTTTGAGATGAAAGACAAGAAAAGAAGAAGAACACGAAGAAAGAAATACCGCACTAGTCACCGAACAACCGTCCACATCGAGGTCAGTAGATAATAGTGAATTTTTATCTGACGAAAATTTTGCTTTGTTTGTTAGGAAATTTAAGAAGTTCATGAGGAAGAAGAACAACAAAAATTTTCCTCAAGCCAATACATCAAGATGGACGAAAAAGGAAGGTCCAGATGCAAACTTGTGTTACAATTGTAGAAAGCCAGGACACTTTATGGCAGAATGTTCTTATCCAAAAGTGAGCAAAAACCAAGGTGATAATGCTCAGGAGGACACCAAGGCAAAAGAAAGAAGATTCAAGAAAGACAAAAGAAAAGCATTAATTAGTGACCCACTTGAGTCAAGTGATAGTGATGAGTCATCTAGTGGAGAAAGTGACACATCAAAGCATGACAATGCTTTATTCTGCATGGATGCTTCAAGTAGTTTATCAACTCAAGATTTATGCTTAATGGCGCATGAAGTTGAAGAAGATGAAGTAACATCTAAATCTTTTGATTCCGCAAGTACTTCTTTTTCTAGAGAGTCCTTCTCTCAATTTATGAGAGATTGTCAAACCGTTATGGACACTCACTCTCAACTCGAAGAGCGCAATAAAATTTTGATTCTTGAAAAAGATGAAATAAATGAAAAATTGCAAAATGCTCTGTCCGAGGTGAAAGAATTGAAGGCTAAAATTATTTACCTTTAAGAAGAGTGTAAATCAAGGGAAGTGAGAGAACACAACCTCAGGGCAGTAATAGCCACATTTGCTCATTCATCCAAAATAATGGATAAAATGGTAAATATGCAAAAACCCTCAGGAGATAAAACCGGTTTAAGTTATGATCCATCGTGTTCTCAAGCCTCTCAGAAGTTGACCAATTCTACTACGACTTTAGATAATAAAGTACAAGTGGTGAAATTTGTCAAAGATCAAGATTGCACAGTGAGACAAGGAATTGGTTATCAAAAAATTGTCAAAAATAGCACTGTTGGGCCGAAGCCTTATTATAAATACATTTCGCCCAATCAGTCAAAGAAAAGGCAAAGTTTTGTTCCCTTAAGAAAATATTCCAATGAGTTTAGTACAAAACAACATTTGAAAAAGGGAAGATTTTCGAATGGTGGGCCAGGGAGATTTTATCCCTCTGAGCAATATTGGTACAAAGAAATTAAACCATGGGTAAAATCAAGGTTTAATTCCTTTAAGGTCTCTTCCCAAGTGCCCAAAAATCGAGTCAGTTTTCAAAACCGGGCACCGAAAGTCTTTTCCAAAATTGGTTATGATTATAAAGTCAACAATGGTTACAAATCACCTTTACTTGGTTCAGTAAGGACAAGGTGGATTTGGGTACCAAAAATTACTAACCCCCAAGGACCCAAGCAAAACTGGGTACCTAAAAATGTTTAATTTGTTTACAGGAAGTTTGGTACTTCGATAGTGGATGTTCGCATCACATGACTGGAAATAAATCTAGTCTAGTGAATTTTAAGAATATCGAAGAACCAAAAGTAGTTTCTGGAGGAAAAGATCGATACGGCCAAACCAAAGGAATAGGAACAGTTGAACGTAACGGAATAAAAGTCGAAGACGTATCTTACGTGGAAGGTCTCAAATTCAACCTTTTCAGTACAAGTCAATTTTGTGACAAAGGTTATTTAGTGGAATTTTTCAAAGACAAATGTCAAGTGAAAAATGAAATTACTGGAGAAATTGTACTGCAAGGAATGAGAAAGAGGAACATGTACGTTGTTGATTGGTCTACAACAAAGGAATCAATATGCTTAGTTACCAACAACACAAACGCTACAAGCTGGGAATGGCACAAGAAGCTGAATCATCTGAATTTCAAAACAATCAACAAGCTCGCAGCAAATGATCTAGTCAAAGGACTACCCAAAATAGTTTACAAGAAAGATCAGATTTGCGATGCATGCCAAAGAGGAAAGCAAATCAAATCTTCATTCAAGTCAAAGACACAAGAATCATCATCAAGACCTCTTAGTCTACTACACATGGATTTATTTGGTCCAGTAGACCCAGTAAGTATGAGTGGTAAGAAATATACACTTGTTATTGTTGATGATTTTTCCAGGTACACATGGACTATTTTTCTCAACAAGAAAAACGAAGTTGAAAGGAAGCTACCGGAATTGTTGAAACAACTTCAAATCGAAAAGGAACTCAAAATAGCAAAGATACGTACGGATAGAGGTACAGAGTTTGTAAACGGCGTGATTCAAGACTACTGCAGCATGTAAGGAATTTTACATCAATTATCAGCTGCAAGAACACCACAACAAAACGGTGTTGCCGAAAGAAGAAACCGAACACTCAAGGAAGCCGCACGAGTAATGATTACGGCAGCCAACTTACCGAAACGGTTTTGGGCAGAAGCAATTAACACTGCTTGCTACATTCAGAATAGAAGCCTTATCAACAAGCTGTATAACAAAACACCATATGAATTATGGAAAGGGAGAAAACCTAACAACAAAACACCATATGAATTATGGAAAGGGAGAAAACCTAACCTTAAAACACCATATGAATTATGGAAAGGGAGAAAACCTAACCTTAGCTATTTTCATTCTTTTGGATGCAAATGTTTTGCTAACCTTAGCTATTTTCATTCTTTTGGATGCAAATGTTTTGTTCTAAATAATGGCAAAAACTATCTGAAAACTTTTGATGAGCGTGCAGATGAAGCCATATTCCTTGGATATTCATCTACCAGCAAAGCATACAGAGTATGGAATAAATCTACAATGGTGGTAGAAGAATCAATTCATGTCGTGTTCGATGAATCGTCAAAAGTCAAGGAAATTGATGATCCAAAAATTGGTAATAATGTTCCAAATAATTTTATTATTACTAATGAAGCTTCAAGAGACAATGTTTTACAGGGATTAAAAGATTTGGAAATTAAAGACTCCAATACAGAGCAAAATAGCGCACCAGGCGCAAGAAATTCAAGAAATAAAGAAGTGGAAGTTGTAGAGCAAGTTGAAGTGGAAGTGGAACCTATAGAGGAAGTTGTGGAGGAAGTTGGAATTAGTGGTGGGACCCAAAGTGAACCCACTAATTTTCCCTCTCTCTCTACACGTGAAGATGAACCCACTCTGCTACCCACTTCACAAAACTTTTTTCAACCAGATTTGAGATGGCTCAAAAATCATCCGCATGATTTAATTATTGGAGATGTGCATGAAGGCGTGAAAACCAGATCAACTGCAAGAGACGCAATGTTCTCGTGTTTCCTATCTTAGATTGAACCAAAGGAGATAGATGAAGCCTTAAGTGATTCTAATTGGATTGAAGCCATGCAAGACGAGCTGAATCAATTCCAAAGAAACGACGTATGGGAGCTTGTTCCAAGACTAGACAATCACAACGTAATTGGTACAAAATGGGTCTTCCGGAACAAAGCAAACGAAGATGGCACCATTGTTAGGAATAAAGCGAGACTGGTCGCGAAAGGATATTCGCAATAAGAAGGAATAGATTTTGATGAGACTTTTGCTCCAGTGGCGAGATTAGAAGCAATCCGCATTTTCCTAGCATATGCAGCGTACAAGAATTTTACAGTCTACCAAATGGACGTAAAAAACGCATTTCTGAATGGCTTACTTGAAGAGGAAGTTTATGTTGAGCAACCACCCGGATTTGAGGTAAAAGGTGATGTTGACAAAGTCTATAAACTAAAGAAGGCATTATATGGGTTAAAACAAGCACCTCGAGCTTGGTACGATACCCTGTCAATGTTCTTAATTAGTTGTGGTTTTACCAAAGGACTAGTTGACAAAACCTTATTTAGAATTCAAGAAAATAATCACATTTTATTAGTGCAAATTTATGTTGATGATATTATTTTTGGAAGTACTGATAAATCTTTATGTGAGAAATTTTCTAAGCTCATGCAGAACAGGTTTGAGATGAGCATGATGTGTGAATTGAACTACTTCCTTGGACTGCAAGTTAAACAAATGAAAGAAGGAATTTTCATAAATCAAGCCAAGTACACCAGAGATTTGATCAGAAAATTTGGCTTAGAAGGAAAAAGCTCAGTCAAAATTCCCATGAGTACAACACAGCGATTAGATAAAGATGACGAAGGAACGGACGTTGATCCTACGATCTACCGAGGAATGATTGGATCTTTGCTATACCTCACTGCGAGTAGACCAGATATATCTTACTCAGTGGGTGTGTGTGCAAGATTTCAGTCAAAGCCGAAAAATAGTCATCTTGACGCTACGAAGAAAATCATACGATACCTCAAAGGAACAATCAATGTTGGATTATGGTATCCAAAGGAAGGTAATTTTGAACTAACCGGATATTCAGATGCAGATTTTGCAGCTTGCAAAATTAATCGTAAAAGTACCTCCGGAACGTGCCAGTTCTTAGGGGGAAGGTTAGTTTCATGGTTCAGTAAGAAGCAAAACTCCATTGCAACAAGCACAGCCAAAGCCGAATATATCGCAGTAGGGAGTTGTTGTTCGCAAATTTTATGGATGAAGCAATAGTTGAAGGATTACGGAATTAATTGCGAGGACGTTAGTATCTTCTGTGACAATACTAGCGCGATTGCGATTTCACAAAATCCTGTACTTCATTCACGAACGAAGCATATCAACGTACGACATCATTTTATCCGAGACCACGTCGAAAAGAAGGATTTAAGAATCGATCATATCCCTACAGAAAATCAAATTGCAGACATTCTCACAAAACCGTTGTGTGAATCTCGCTTCGCAACCTTAAGGCACGAAATGGGGATGATCGAAATCAGCTAAGTATTTTATTTTATGCCAAGTGTTTTTATTTTAACTGCCTGTGGCGTGTTTATATGATCCTAGCTGAAGCTATGTTTTTGCTTGTTCCATAAGTGTGTTTTACGTGTTACATGCATAGCCTATGTGTATTTAATTTTCACCTGCTTGTGTTTTTACTGTGGTGAGTCACCCTTACACGTGTGTTTATGCATGCAGTAGAAATGATTATGTTTCACCTGCCTTTTATCTTTTTGATAAAATTGTTTTAGTTGGATAGTTTGGTAATTCTCGTGTGTCCCTACATGCTTGTACATTCTTTTATTTTGTTTTTAGCATATGATTGCTCTTATGAAATAAATGTTGTTGCATAGTTTTATTTGTTGCATGGGACTGTTCACGTGAATAATCTTGAGCTATCCGAGTCAATAAAATAATCGCCTTTTGATCAAGATTGACCTATAATAGCCGAATCAACCTCTCAAAATTCCAAAAACACCCTTATTCGAATAAGGGAGTGGTTTTTTAATAGAAGGGCATTGTAGTCTTTTTACCCTTGTCTAGCTTTTATAAAATGACCCCTTCTCTCTCCTTCCACCCAAACCCAAATCAAAACCCAAACCCTTCATCTTCCTCACCATCCTCACGCAACACAATAGCCAACAAGCTTAAAATCTCCAAAATCCTACACCGAAAATTCTACCCATTCCAAATCCATTCCATAAATGGATTCTACTCAACCCCACTCTCCTACCCAACACTAACCCGTTGAAATAAATCAACATGTCACCAAGGTTTCGCAAGGGTACCTACTCGAAAATGAGGATTTTCTCAACAAGGCTAGAAACAAGGATTTTGCTCAAGCATTACTCACTGGAATGGAACAAAGCAATTTATTAAAGGTATGCAACTATCATTTTCAAGGAGCCTTCATAGATGCTTCTTTACAGTTTTTCGAGCATGCTACATACGCGAATGGTGTGATTTCATCTACTGTTAATGATACTCCTGTGGAGGTTGTTGCTAGTGATATTAGAGATGTTTATGCTTTTCCTGAGAATGCTTTGCCTGTTGATGATATTATGTTTGATCATGATGAGTTTTGGAGAGTTGTGCGTGTGAATGAACTGAAAGTTGTCCCGGATTTTTCTAGATACAAAGTAGAGTTGAAATGGGAATTTGAGTTGTTGTCGGATGTGATACAAAAGTGTGTGTATCATCTGCTGGGAGGAAATGGCAAATTGTCTCTCAAGTATGCCCGAGCAATGTATGCCGTATTTCACAGGATGAGTGTTGATTGGAGTAGATCTATGTTCGAGAGATTATGTCATTTTGTGAAGGTTAAAGGCCATGTAGGGTACGGCCTTTTGGTTTGTGAGATTTTAAGGAGGAAAGGTGTAAGGATTGGTGCAGTTAAGGGCTTGACTCGTGACAACTTTGTGTTAAAAAGAAATAAGAAGAGAAAGCCAAGGGAAATGACGTGTTTGACACAAGGTGAAGGTAGTTCCCGTCCGAGAAGAGAAAATATTGTTGATCTAAATTTACCAAGCCAAGGAGGAACTAGTCTTGAGATTGTTGGTGTTGCCGAAGGTGTTCGTGATGGTATGGCCGAAAGTGAACAAGCCGAAAGGAATGAACCGAGAACCACTTTAAGCCAAGTTCTTGAGAGTGTTGGATTAAACACTCCAAGTGAAGGTCTAACTCGTGGAAATGAAGAAGAAGTTGAGGAAGAACAAGAAAACTTTCATGTGCATTTTGATGTTGAGGCCGAGACAAGAGATGAAGTGCCAAATATTGAGAATTTTGTGGAACCACCCGTGGAGGAAATTGGAGAGCTACCCGTAGAGGAACCCATAGAGCAACTTGAAGAGCAACATGTAGAGCATGTTGTGGAGGAAATTGGAGTTCAAGTTGGGAGTTCAAGTGCTACACAAACTGACACTTTGGAGAGTCTACGAACCGAATTGGAGCAACACTTTGAGCACATTCAAGAAGGAATGGAAGATTTTAATGAGAGATTTGAGAATTCTACCAAGGCCACCAATGATAAAATTCAAGCCTTGAGTGACAAGATGAATGAAATGGAGAAGAAAATTGCAAGAATTAGTCCAGTGATGCGTGATGAAATCACGGCCCTGAAAGCCGAATGGAGTGTCAATTTTCAAAAAGACAAAGCTGCAATGGCCGAAATTATTCAAGCTCAAAAAGGTGAAGTTACTATTTTGAAAGGGATGTTCACGCATCAAATGCAACAGTTGGAAGGATTAAAGAAAACAGTTGACGTTTTCAAAAAAAAAAAAGAAAACAGTTGACAATTTTTGCAAATTTCAAAATGAGAAAATTCAAAAGGTGAGGGAAGAAAATGCAACTATATATAGCACTTGTGATTCACTAGTTGAACTATTGCACGACATGGCTAAGGACATTAAGGATCTCAAAGGAAAGCAAGAAGAATGCCTCTCTCTTGATCGTGAAATTCGGGTGCAACAGAAAGGGGATGCACACTTTTTCCCAAAAATATTAGATGTTGCCAAAACAGGGGGAAGAAAGGTCAATCAATTTGGCCAAGTTGGTTCGAGTTCCACCGCACCTACTCAGGGGGAACGAACACATGGGGAAGGAGTAAAATCAACTTTTAAAATTTTTGCTAACCCCGCAGGAAATGTATTTTCTACATTTACAGTCCCAATGCAGGCAAGTCAACCGAATACACCCGCGATGACCAATCAGGAGCGCGAAGACCGAATGGTGGATTTATTTGCCGATCATTTTGGAGTCACACACGATGCCATCTTAGATCAAGAAGAGAGAAATCCAAGAGAGTGTGCAAGATGGTATTTGCGAAAAGTTTTTCCCGCAAATGATCTACGCGAAGCCGCGGAGTGTTACAAGATTGGTAGAGTATTCCAGCAATTCTACCATTTGGAGGACAAGGATGACTTTGGTAAGCTTAGAAAAGAATAAATAACATGTTGGGTTTTTAATTTCATTCCTAGCTTACTTTAAAATTGCAAGTTCATGATGATATTTTGATATGATGGTGATAATTCGAATTGTTATGTAATAGTTCGAATTAATGGGTCTTATGCTAATATATCTATCTTTATTAGTTTTGTGTGTTATGGCTTTAATTTGACTTAATATTATGTTGCATGCATGTTGGTACAAAATTAAAATTCTAAGATGAATTAATCCAACAATGCATACTTTTTCGTACAAGTCAAATTAATAAAGCCGTAGGTCAAAAATCTATGAAAACTCATCGTAATGGCTAGTCGCAATAAAATTGAAAAATAAAATCAGTTGATTTCTAGACTGAGCCAAATATGATTGAGTATAGGTTTTGGCATCATCAAAAAGGTGGAAATTGTTAGGAATAAAATTGTAATAGTTTTGATAAGCCAATTTGTAATTTTAGAAATCCCCTATTTTGTTTTTAGAGTGTAGTGTTTGGACCCGAAAGGCAAGTCATGACAATAGTTTGGTTCGAATTATTGTCTTATAGAGTTCAGTTTGCAATGACTCTTGTAAGTCATTTGCTTCCACTATACACATGAGTGTATATGATCCAATGGACAAGGCCAAATTATCTTTGCTAGAAGACTCGAGTTTGAATCTTATTGAGAACATTTTGAACTTTGAGAGCAAGGAATGGAGCTAGTAGTATCACGGCTCAAAGTCAATTTTTGGGTCAATGGAGCAACTCATGGAGCAAGTATAGTCAAATGGAGCAACTCATGGAGCAAGTATAGTCAAATGGAGGAAGTTTAAGTCAAATAGTATAGTCAAATGGAGGAAGTTTAAGTCAAATAGTCAAAGCCGAGAAGAAGTTCAAGATCCACTATCTCTACACCATACGCTATACAATGCTAAGAAGGATCAAATATATTTATTTGATAGATATGACCGAATGAGCTGTTATGAATAAATGGTTAAAGACTTGAGCATATTTCAAATGATCTGATGTTCGAATCCTACAAGTAACATTTTAAGTCCTTATAGACTAAGCTTGGGAGCTACTTAACATGGCTGAATTTTTGGAGAGCTAGTCAAAAGCTTATGGAGTAACCTTTGGTCAATGGAGCTTCTTGGAGAGTAACTTTTGTTGACTCTTACCAAGACTTATGCGCGTGACACACACCAATTTAATACACGCGTGAAGAGCTCTTTGGAGCAACTCAAAGTGGAATTTATACTTAACCATTTTTGCATGATTCATTCCAGTACGTGATGCTATGAATCAGAAGAAATCTGAAGGTGGTGATTTTCTGAAGATCATTGTTCATACTCAAGCAAGAACCACCCGGAAAATATTTTGAAAGATCAACTTGCTAAGATCAAATCAAGGATGCAACAAAGTCAAGAATATCAAGCTCTGAAGGATACAAAGTCTGCAATATCAAGCTGAGAAGGCAACAAAGTCAAAAATTGGAGGCAACAAGTTTCAAGGATCAATCAAGCCGTAAAAGAAGACTTTGTGAGCAATTTACAGAGGTAATTTGTCAAAAGTTACCAGCGACATTGATACACTCTCATTTGTACCTATTTTACTTGTGTTTTTATGTATGTTTTATAGTTAATTGTGTGATAAAATGTTGTATCCAATGCTTATTTCTTTGTTTTTATATTTAAAATGGTATAATGCTTGGTTTAGATGTTTTTGATGTGTTTAGAAGTGCATTAGAACCATTTGGGAGCAAAAGCCAATCCAAACGAGCCAAAGAGTTGAAATTCCCGCTACCATGGCGACACCTCGGTAATTGGACCATATCTCAGCGTAGGCATATCCAAATGAGGTGATTCTTGAACCATTGGAACGAAGACTTCAAGGGCTACAACTCGTATGAAGACATCAAGGCTTGATTCAAAAGGGAAAAGGGTCAAAATCAGGATGCAAGTCGGAACTGCGTCACAGGAATTTTTGACGCGTCGAACTCAACTTTCGACGCGTCGAAAATCCCAAAAATGAGGCAGAATAGCCTCGTTTCAGCGCTGTAAACATTCGACACGTCGAGTGTTGCATTCGACGCGTCGAATGTCGCAGATCTGCGATTCCCAGCTTCTAAAAATTGTCATTTTTGCCCCTCTTTCTCCACTCACTATAAAAACATCATTTTCTCTTCAAACCCTACCTGTTGGCTGCTGGTCCTTGTCAGAAAAAGAGGAAAAAGAACAAAGAATAGAAGCTTCATCATCTCCAAAAGCCAAAGAAGAAATAATCACAACTTTTGGAAAGGAGATCAAAGAAAAGAGCTTGGAGGCATCATTTGGGAGAATATCTTCCTTTCTCTTTTCTGTTTTGAACTTTATTGAATATTTGTTGGATCTATTTTAGCCATGTTAGGCTAAAACTCTCTTTTGGGATTTTTGGGTATAAAAGTGTTTATGAACCTATGTGCCTAGTTCTTAATTTGTTTTAATGAAATATCTATTTGGGTTTATTGCTTTTGTTGCAATTGTGATTTATGTTGTTGATACTTGTAATTAGATGCATATGATTGCTTGTACCTTTGCTAGATTTGTCTATGAATCAAAGAGCACCCGCAATTGCACTTGACTATTGCACCTCGAGAGAGGACAATTTGGTTAAGGGATTTATTGTGAATAGCTCACGAGAGTGAGTATTCCAATTGTGAATAGCCCACGAGAGTGGGTATTCCATTTATTGCTTAGTCCCGATTTTATATTGTGAGTAGCTCACGAGAGTGAGTATTCAAATTACCGTATTTTGGGTTTGAGTTATGAGAGTAACCTTTCCTTTTAGATGGCAATTCTCCACACTTGTTTAACCCAAATAATTATTTCACTTTAGATTGGCACTAGGTGATTAAACACTTCAACTCCCAAAAATCCCGCTTTTACCTCTTTGAATACAAAAACCCGTTTGCCTTGTTTTAATTATTTTATTTTCATAATTTTAGATAAATACCCATTGTTAACGTAGGAATAGCTTCTCGTGAATTAATTAGTAACTAGTGCTTAATACCCCACTTCCCTGTGGATCGATAACCCCGGAATACTCCGGGTATTTGCTTGTACCTAAAAATGCTACGACCAAATTGGCGCCATTGCCGGGGAACTGGCGTTTTGTATTAACATTAGTGAAAATTTTATTCTAGGAGTCTATTCCATTTTTATTTTTTATTTTCTATTTTTATTTGTTTTGTTTACTAACCGGTGCTAACGAGCTTCCTTAGCTTGTTTTTGTTAAGGCTTGTAGGTGTTGCATGCAAACAAGGTCTTCGGGAGTTGAAGGACTATTACCTCTTGACCTTGAAATTGAAAGGAGAGCCAAATTTCTTAGAAAGCAAAAGAGGATGGCAAACGAGCAAGGCAACATCAATGTCAATCCTAATGGAAACGGTGAAGGAAATGGAAACGGTGAGGGAAACGGTGTAAATCAACCCCCACCGGCAAGGAGAGCTATGTCCGATTATATTGCACCCGACTTGGATGAACACAATAGCATCAATATTCCGGGTGTTGAGGCCAACAACTTTGAGATCAAACCGGCAATCATACAAATGGTGACATCCGATCAATTTGGAGGGTCGCCAATGGAAGATCCAAATGCTCATATAACCAAGTTTCTCCGGATTTGCAGCACATTTAAGATGAATGGAGTTCCGAATGAAGCAATCAAACTCCGACTTTTTCCTTTTTCACTAAGGGATAAAGCCGACAGTTGGCTCATTTCTTTCCCCGCCAATCATTTTGCTAGTTGGGATCAGCTTCATAGGGAGTTCTTGAAGAGATTCTACCCGCTTTCAAAGACTCAAAGGATGAGGAGAGCCATTCAAAACTTCAAGCAAATTCCAAATGAATCTCTAGCCGAATCTTGGGAGAGATTTAAGGAACTACAAAGGCAATGCCCTCATCATGGTATTCAAGGATGGGATCTTATGATGGCTTTCTATGAAGGGTTGCTTGATAATTCAAAAATCTTGGTGGATGCTTCATCGGGAGGGTCATTCACGGTTTTGGAACCTACTCAAGCCGAGGAACTACTTGAAAAAATTGCGACAAATGGAACAACTTGGTATTCGGAGAGATCTTCCCAAAGGCTTGTGGGAGGATTTCATGATGTTGATCAAATATCCGCCTTATCGGCTAAGGTGGATAATATGGCATCCATGGTTCAAAAGATAGCTCAAATCACCCTCAACAATCATAATGCGAGCTATGCTTCTTCTACTTCTATTCCTCCAAGGCAAATTATGATGTGTGACTTATGTGGGGGAGAGCACAATTTGGGAGAGTGCTTAAATGATGATATGGGGTCTCAATCTATTTTGGAGCATGTTGATTTGGTAGGATATGGTAGGCAACAACAATCATACCAACCGCAAGGAGCCTACAATCCTAATGCATCAAGGAACCACCCCGGTTTTTCTTGGAGTAATCCGATGGGGGCTGCAAATCCCCAAAGTTTTGGCAATAAAGGACCACCACCGGGATTCCAAGGGCAGCAAAATTATAGAGGTGGTCAACAACAACAATCTAGGCAAAATTTAGGATTTCAAAATCCTAATGCGCAACCGAGGCAACCATTAGAGAACCCGCCTCCACCAAATTGGGAAGCCATGCTAGATATGATGGTTAAATCTCAAATGAAAAGCGAAGAGAGGTTTAGGCAAGTTTCGGAGAAGTTGGACCAATTGAGTGCTCATCATAAAATGCTAGAATATCAAATTGCCAATCAACCCTCAACCTCTAGCACTAAAGTAACCGGGAAGTTGCCCGCTTGTCCCGAAAATCCTAGAGAGCACATGAATGCCATTATCACTAGAAGTGGAAAGCAACTTGAAGGTCCACAATTGCCTACCAATGATCAAATTTTGGAGCCGGAAGTTGAAAATGGAAAGTTAAAGGAGGATGTTGTTGTGCAAAGCAAAGGAAAGGATTCTTGCCTATTCAAATCCAAAGAAGATGAAATCCAAAAGCTTGAACCTTTGTTGAGACAAATTCCACCACTCCCGTTCCCACAAAAATTCAAGAAAGCCAAGGTGGAAGAAAGAAGGGCAAGGTTCTTGAGCTTGATCAAGCAATTGGACATTTCTATTCCTTTGCTTGATGCCATCACCGAAATCCCCTCTTATGCAAGATTTTTGAAGGAGATTCTATCCAACAAGAGGAGATTTGAAGACCGTGAAACCGTTGCGGTCAATGAAGAGTGTAGTGCTCTTATCCAAAATAAGCTTCCACCGAAACTTAGAGACCCCGGGAGCTTCTCTATTCCATGTGTTATTGGAGGGTCTCTTGTGCAAAGAGCTTTGTGTGACTTGGGAGCTAGTGTGAGCTTGATGCCATATTCTTTATGTAAAAAGTTGCAACTTGGGGAGCCCAAACCAACCGCCATGACTTTGCAACTAGCGGATAGATCCGTAAAACACCCCGTGGGAGTTCTTGAAGATGTGCCGGTAAAGATTGACAAATATTACATCCCGGGTGATTTTGTGGTTCTAGAAATGGAGGAAGATGCTAAAGTTCCTATCATTCTTGGGAGGCCATTTTTGGCAACCTCCGGGGCGGTAATTGATGTTAAAAAGGGGACTTTGGTGCTTGAAATTGGGGATGACAAAGTTGAGTTTAATGTTTTTGAATTGGCTAACAAATCCCCTTGTCTTGATGAATGCTTTTGTGTAGATACTATTGATTCATGTGTCCGGGAAACTCTTAAAGATAGCAATTGGATTTTTAATGATCCTTTGGGAGTTGGTGTGGAGGATACTATTGAGGAAGAGCAAATTGATGAAGCCACAAGTGGTTTTGATGAACTTTTTGATGAGAATGAATTATTGGTGCAACCATCCTCACCAAAGCATGAAGTATTTGGTCTTGGAGACCAATTGGATAATCACAATGGGGATAATCATCCAAAGGTAGAATTAAAACCTCTACCCTCCGAATTGAAGTATGCTTTTCTTGGTCCTAATTCTACATATCCCGTTATTGTGAATGCTAAATTGAATGATGATGAAATTGACAAGTTGTTGCATGTGTTGAGAAGGCATAAAAGAATCATTGGTTATACTCTTGATGACATTGTTGGCATAAGTGCATCCTATTGCATGCATAGGATATACTTGGAAGAGGGGTATAAACCGAGCATTGAACCACAAAGAAGGTTGAATCCGAACATGAAAGATGTGGTGAAAAAGGAGATTCTAAAGTTGTTGGGTGCGGGCATTATCTATCCCATCTCGGATAGTAAATGGGTAAGCCCAATTCATGTGGTTCCTAAAAAGGGTGGAACAACCGTGGTTGAAAATGAAAACAATGAGCTCATTCCTACTAGATTGGTTACCGGGTGGAGAATGTGCACCGACTATAGGAAGTTGAATAAAGCTACAAGGAAAGATCACTTCCCACTTCCTTTTATTGATCAATTGCTTGAGAGGATGGCAAAGCATGCTTATTTTTGTTTTCTTGATGGCTTCTCGGGATTCTTTCAAATTCCCATTCACCCCGAGGATCAAGAAATGACTACCTTTACATGTCCATATGGTACTTTTGCATATCGGAGGATGCCATTTGGGTTATGTAATGCACCGGCAACATTTCAAAGGTGTATGGTGGCCATTTTTTCAGATTTCATTGAAGAGAGCATGGAGGTTTTTATGGATGATTTTTCTGTGTATGGACTATCTTTTGATGAATGCCTTGCCAACTTGGATAAAGTGTTGAATAGATGTGAAGAAGCCAATCTTGTTCTAAATTGGGAGAAATGTCATTTTATGGTAAATAGTGGGATTGTTCTTGGTCACAAAATCTCAAAGAAAGGCATGGAGGTAGACCCGGCAAAAGTGGAAGTCATTGAGAAACTACCACCACCCACCACGGTAAAGGGAATTAGAAGTTTTCTTGGGCATGCGGGATTTTACCGGCGGTTCATTAAGGATTTTTCTAAAATCTCAAAACCTCTTACTCATTTGCTTTCTAAAGAAGCTAACTTTGTCTTTGATGAATCTTGTTTTGAAGCTTTTGATAGGTTGAAGAAGGCATTAATTTCGGCACCTATTATGTCACCACCGGATTGGAGCTTACCGTTTGAAATCATGTGTGATGCTAGTGATTTTGCCGTAGGGGCTGTTCTTTGCCAAAAGAGAGATAAAAGCTTGCATCCGATCTACTATGCAAGCCACACTTTAAATGATGCTCAAGTCAACTACTCCACCACCGAGAAAGAAATGCTTGCCGTGATTTTTGCCAATGAAAAATTTCGGTCTTATCTTGTGGGGAGCAAGGTGATTATTCACACCGACCACTCGGCACTCAAGTACTTGATCAACAAAAAGGATGCCAAGCCGAGATTGATTAGATGGACCCTTCTACTTCAAGAATTTGACATCGAAATCAAGGACAAGAAGGGGTCCGAAAATCTTGTTGCCGATCACTTGTCAAGGTTGGAGAATCAAAAGGAAGTGGTTGGAGAAGAGTTGCCTATTGATGACAACCTTGGTGGGGAACAACTTATGGCAATCAAGGCCTTTTTGCCTTGGTACTCCGACTTGGTCAACTATGTGGTATGTCAAAAATTCCCACCAAATGCTTCCCGTGCTCTAAAGAAAAAACTCAAAAATGATGCAAAATACTATCTTTGGAAGGAACCTTTTCTTTACAAGAGATGTGCCGATGGGGTAATGAGAAGATGCTTGCCCGAGGATGAGATTAAAAGCGTCCTAAACCATTGCCACTCATCACCTTATGGAGGACACTTTGGGACTTCTAGAACCGCGGCTAAAGTTCTACAATCCGGATTTTATTGGCCTAGCTTGTTCAAGGATGCTCATTCTTATGTGAAGCATTGTGATAAATGTCAAAGGGTAGGCAATGTTGGGAGAAGAAATGAAATGCCTCAACAAAGCATACTTGAGGTGGAACTATTTGATGTTTGGGGTTTAGACTTCATGGGTCCATTTCCTAAATCTTTTGGGCATGAATATATTCTTGTTGCTGTGGATTATGTCTCTAAATGGGTTGAAGCCGTTTCTTGCCCCACAAATGATGCTAAGGTAGTCATCAAGTTCATAAAGAAAAATATCTTTGCAAGGTTTGGAGTGCCAAGGGCATTGATCACCGATAATGGAAAACATTTTTGCAACAAAGCTTTGGGGAAAGTTCTTGAAAAATATGGAGTTCATCACCGACTTGCNGCATAAGTGCATCCTATTGCATGCATAGGATATACTTGGAAGAGGGGTATAAACCGAGCATTGAACCACAAAGAAGGTTGAATCCGAACATGAAAGATGTGGTGAAAAAGGAGATTCTAAAGTTGTTGGGTGCGGGCATTATCTATCCCATCTCGGATAGTAAATGGGTAAGCCCAATTCATGTGGTTCCTAAAAAGGGTGGAACAACCGTGGTTGAAAATGAAAACAATGAGCTCATTCCTACTAGATTGGTTACCGGGTGGAGAATGTGCACCGACTATAGGAAGTTGAATAAAGCTACAAGGAAAGATCACTTCCCACTTCCTTTTATTGATCAATTGCTTGAGAGGATGGCAAAGCATGCTTATTTTTGTTTTCTTGATGGCTTCTCGGGATTCTTTCAAATTCCCATTCACCCCGAGGATCAAGAAATGACTACCTTTACATGTCCGTATGGTACTTTTGCATATCGGAGGATGCCATTTGGGTTATGTAATGCACCGGCAACATTTCAAAGGTGTATGGTGGCCATTTTTTCAGATTTCATTGAAGAGAGCATGGAGGTTTTTATGGATGATTTTTCTGTGTATGGACTATCTTTTGATGAATGCCTTGCCAACTTGGATAAAGTGTTGAATAGATGTGAAGAAGCCAATCTTGTTCTAAATTGGGAGAAATGTCATTTTATGGTAAATAGTGGGATTGTTCTTGGTCACAAAATCTCAAAGAAAGGCATGGAGGTAGACCCGGCAAAAGTGGAAGTCATTGAGAAACTACCACCACCCACCACGGTAAAGGGAATTAGAAGTTTTCTTGGGCATGCGGGATTTTACCGGCGGTTCATTAAGGATTTTTCTAAAATCTCAAAACCTCTTACTCATTTGCTTTCTAAAGAAGCTAACTTTGTCTTTGATGAATCTTGTTTTGAAGCTTTTGATAGGTTGAAGAAGGCATTAATTTCGGCACCTATTATGTCACCACCGGATTGGAGCTTACCGTTTGAAATCATGTGTGATGCTAGTGATTTTGCCGTAGGGGCTGTTCTTTGCCAAAAGAGAGATAAAAGCTTGCATCCGATCTACTATGCAAGCCACACTTTAAATGATGCTCAAGTCAACTACTCCACCACCGAGAAAGAAATGCTTGCCGTGATTTTTGCCAATGAAAAATTTCGGTCTTATCTTGTGGGGAGCAAGGTGATTATTCACACCGACCACTCGGCACTCAAGTACTTGATCAACAAAAAGGATGCCAAGCCGAGATTGATTAGATGGACCCTTCTACTTCAAGAATTTGACATCGAAATCAAGGACAAGAAGGGGTCCGAAAATCTTGTTGCCGATCACTTGTCAAGGTTGGAGAATCAAAAGGAAGTGGTTGGAGAAGAGTTGCCTATTGATGACAACCTTGGTGGGGAACAACTTATGGCAATCAAGGCCTTTTTGCCTTGGTACTCCGACTTGGTCAACTATGTGGTATGTCAAAAATTCCCACCAAATGCTTCCCGTGCTCTAAAGAAAAAACTCAAAAATGATGCAAAATACTATCTTTGGAAGGAACCTTTTCTTTACAAGAGATGTGCCGATGGGGTAATGAGAAGATGCTTGCCCGAGGATGAGATTAAAAGCGTCCTAAACCATTGCCACTCATCACCTTATGGAGGACACTTTGGGACTTCTAGAACCGCGGCTAAAGTTCTACAATCCGGATTTTATTGGCCTAGCTTGTTCAAGGATGCTCATTCTTATGTGAAGCATTGTGATAAATGTCAAAGGGTAGGCAATGTTGGGAGAAGAAATGAAATGCCTCAACAAAGCATACTTGAGGTGGAACTATTTGATGTTTGGGGTTTAGACTTCATGGGTCCATTTCCTAAATCTTTTGGGCATGAATATATTCTTGTTGCTGTGGATTATGTCTCTAAATGGGTTGAAGCCGTTTCTTGCCCCACAAATGATGCTAAGGTAGTCATCAAGTTCATAAAGAAAAATATCTTTGCAAGGTTTGGAGTGCCAAGGGCATTGATCACCGATAATGGAAAACATTTTTGCAACAAAGCTTTGGGGAAAGTTCTTGAAAAATATGGAGTTCATCACCGACTTGCCACTCCTTATCATCCTCAAACTAGTGGCCAAGTAGAGCTTTCTAATAGAGAAATCAAATCAATTCTTGAGAAAGTTGTTAACCCGTCAAGGAGGGATTGGGCCACTAAACTTGATGATGCACTTTGGGCATATAGGACTGCATACAAGAACCCAATCGGGACTTCACCATTCAAACTTGTTTACGGGAAAGCATGCCATCTTCCCGTAGAGTTGGAACACAAAGCACACTAGGCAGTCACAAATCTCAACATGGATTTAAAACTTGCGGGTGAAAAGAGGCTCCTTCAACTCAATGAGTTAGAGGAATTCAGACTTGATGCTTATGAGAATGCCCAAATTTACAAGGAAAAGACTAAGAAATGGCATGACAAGCACATTCTCAAGAAGGAGTTTGTTTCCGGTGATAAAGTCCTTTTGTTCAACTCAAGGTTGAAACTATTCCCAGGGAAGTTAAGGTCTAGATGGTCAGGACCTTATGAGGTTGTTCATGCATATTCATCTGGAGCTGTGGTGATTCGGGGAAAAAATGGAGATTTCACATCTGGAGCTGTGGTGATTCGGGGAAAAAATGGAGATTTCACCGCAAATGGCCAAAGATTGAAAGGAAAAAATGGAGATTTCACCGCAAATGGCCAAAGATTGAAACAAAAAAATGGAGATTTCACCGCAAATGGCCAAAGATTGAAACATTACCATGGAGATTTCACCGCAAATGGCCAAAGATTGAAACATTACCATGATGACATCACCGCAAATGGCCAAAGATTGAAACATTACCATGATGACACCAAGATTGAGGCTAAAGTGGCAATTAGCCTTTGTTCCCCAACCTACACCTGAAATAGAAAAGGGGTCGAGCTCACGACCTTAAACGAGCGCTTCTTGGGAGGCAACCCAAGTCCTTTTAATTTATTATTTTTTTTTTTTATTATTGCATTTTGCTTTTCTTCTAGTTTTTGTGCTATTTTTATGTTTTTGTGTTTTTAGTTGATAATTGCGTATTTATAAAGTCCTTGAGCCTAATTTTGTTTCTAGGTATGTTTTTGGAGTGAAATCTTGCTTGGATAATAATTGTGTTGTTTGGAGTTTCTTTGCATTTATTCTTCTTTATTAAAAAAAAAAATCAGTATTTAATTTCGCCGCGGCGAATGGATCATTCGCCGCGGCGAAATTCGCGAAATCAGGGCAGAATGCCCGCTGAAGCAGTTCGACGCGTCGAACGGTCGGGTCATGCAGCGACCCGACCCGACCCAGTCTATTTCTTCCCAAAAATTTATTTTCTTCTTCAGTTTTCTTCTTCGCACAGCAAGTCCAAAACACCCCCATCCCTTCTTCACTAAAATATTTCTCTCTACATTCCACTCCTATCCACTCCAAACTCTTCCTAAGGCATCAAGGTATCATCTCCACCCTTTTTCCTCTTCAATTCCATGTTATTTTGCTAAAAATTGTGATTTTCTTGTGCATGAACCCTAACCCACGAAATTTCAAATTTGAATCTTAAATTGCTTTGGGTTAGTGATTGTTTGTTCTTTTGTGTTTAATTTGCTCTATTTTCTAGTTTTTATCCTTGACTTTGTTGATTTTGATGTTGTATTGTAGATATAGTCTTGAATTTTCTTGATACATTTTTGAATTGATTTTAATGTTGGATGATGATGTTGCTTGGTGATNTCTTGAATTGATTTTAATGTTGGATGATGATGTTGCTTGGTGATTGAGAATAATTGATTGTATGATTGGTGGTTTTGCTTGTTGTGTAAAAATGGGTTATTTTGAAGGCTAAAATGCACTTAACCTCTTTGTTCAAAATCATGCACACAAGGTGTTTGTTAAAATGTCCCAATCAAGTTTTTGAAAATTCCTTGCCTAGCCATTGCTCTCACATTATGATGTTGTAGTTACCAAATGGCTCCAAAGAGTAGAATCTCAAAGAGGCAAAGAGGAGAAGCATCCCAACAAGCTCAAAACCCTCCTCAAGTCCAACGGTTTGAAACTTTCAACACTCCTCAAGCAAAAGAAAGATATGACACTTGGGTCTCCACCCGAGATTTCAAGAAAGAAAGAGGGATTCAGTTGGAGGTCCCGGAGGAATGGAATTGGAAGCCGTTGCTTCTTGCTCAACCAGGCGATGCTTGTTGTTCAGTGGTTAAAGAATTTTATGCTAATGCAGGGGATGGGATGAATACAAACACTGCAATAGTGCGGGGTGTTGAGGTGGATTTTTCTTCTGATGCAATCAACACTTACTATGGTACTGAAGATTTCTATGAACATGCTTACTACCATAATGATTTGAAAATGAGTAATCTTACAGTAGAAATGTTGAATATGATTGCTAAAACCTTTGATGCTGAGGCTGAATGGAATATAAGGAGTGGGTTAATCGCTCATATGGACTATAAGTACTTCACCCCGCGTGATAGAGCAATTATAGACTTCATCAAAGCAAAACTAATCCCCAACTCACATAGGGGATATGTCCGCAGAGATCAGGTCCTATTGACCTATTGTATCAAGGAAGGCTACAACATTGATGTTGGAGTTCTTATCAACCAGAGCATTAGAGAAATCATAACAATGATGGTTGAAAAGAAATCAAGAAGCATTCTTGGCCACCCTTCTCTC
>NC_044925.1:14912222-14914058 GCF_003576645.1 Ipomoea triloba
CTTCGTGACCTTGGCATGAGCGAACCATTCTGTGTAGTCGAGGTCATGAATGGTTCGGTAGTCATGCGTCATGTACCGCATTAGTCCTGCCTTCTCAAATTTCTTCAAGACTCTCTCCGCCATTGTTGGATTTGGCGAGTGGGTGATGAAGCCATCTTTGTCAAGGATGCTTCCCGCCTTGACCTGTTTAATCTGATCTTTGTCAAGGATGCTTCCCGCCTTGACCTGTTTAATCTGAGAGCGTATGTGGTCTAGCTCTCTCTGGTATGCACTGGAGGATGAAGATGAAGATGAAGAAGATGATGATTCAGACGCCATTGAAGAAAGTTTGTGTGTTTTGGAGGGAATGTGTACAGCGTCTAAGGATTTGGGGATTTTGGGTATATGGTTTTGAGTATGAATCCGGATAAAGAAGAAGGATTTTGCTTTTATATTAGGCGGATACGGGTTGGATATATGGGTAGGGTTGAGAGTTTGACCCGTGGAAGGATCCCGGTTGATTTAAAAGATGTNGATTTGGGGATTTTGGGTATATGGTTTTGAGTTTGAATCCGGGTAAAGAAGAAGGATTTTGCTTTTATATTAGGCGGATTCGGGTTGGATATATGGAGAGTTTGACCCGTGGAAGGATCCCGGTTGATTTAAAAGATTTAAAAGATGTGAGAAGTCAGAAATACCCCTGATAACGGTCAGCTTATAAGGAATTTTGGTAAGGGTATTTCGGTAAAGTATAGAACGGTTTAAGCTTTAAGACAGTGGAGTATTGATATTTTAAAATAAGCATGCTCCCACTAATCAAGATAATGTCCTTAAGTGCGAAAAACCATCAGTAACCGATGACCACGTGGCTAGCATTTATGTCCAAAGATAGCCGTTCCACCTCATATATCCGTTGAGCTTATCAAATTCACCTTTCGAAGGTGAATGATCTTCCTCATGAGTTTAAGGATCTTCCCCCTGAGTGATTGATCCCTAAACCTCCTTATTCTTCCGTCTTGATCTGGTTAAGGATCTTCCCCCTGAGTGATTGATCCCTAACCCTCCTTATTCCTCCATCTTGATCTGGTTAGGGATCTTCCCTTTGATTCCTAACCCTCCTTATTCCTCCTTTCAGAGATATCAGTTTGTTATTTTTCGAAGTGACCTCTCGAACTGCCCTTCTTCGAGACATAATGTATGTAGACAAACTGATCGGGTGACCTCTCGAACTACCTTTCGAACAAAGATTGCGAGAGAAACAAATTTGATTCATTTAAAAGATATCACTTGGAACATACCCTTAAGTTCATTTAGTGATTTCCAGATACATTACATATGAATCAATATCCTATTAAATTCCCTAGAAACTTTTGTTTGGCCTTGGTCAGCCTAATAGGAATCTATCGTTAAGGCAGGAACTAGCCATCTAAAGTCCTATTTGTCTAATAACAGAACTGGGGGTGGCTATTCCCTTTTCTTATTCTTCTCTCCGGAGCTGCTTACTATAGTTGGGAGTGACCATCTTCATCGCTAATCCTCTTAATGTCTTTGGATTAGGTATGATCATCCCTTTGGCTGCTGCAGACCTCAGAAAGTCCCATCTGGTCTTCCTCTCCGTTTCCCTTGGTTCTCCATTTGGTTGAGGAAGGCCCTTTTCCAGAATGTGCAGCAGTAGGAGTCCCTCTTGTGCAGGACTCTTCTCCCGACTCCAGTATCCCATCGTTGTGGATCTCCTCGTATTTGGGGATCCATTCACCTTAGATGGGAATAGGATACTTGCTTGGATTATCAGGAAGCTCCGTAATCTGTTCACCCTTCGTTGATTCTGGATAGTTTTCTCCTTGAAAATCTTTGGAC
>NC_044925.1:14914207-14956667 GCF_003576645.1 Ipomoea triloba
AATGGCCATTAGGCATTGATTCTCCTCTTCCTCGGTGTATAAGCAGATGAGCCCCCTCTCATCCTCTGAGCTGCTGCTGCTTTCGCTGGAGCTCGACATCTCGGACTCCTCGATTGTCCTCTCGAATTCTTCAGCAACAAGCGCCTTCCTGCGCTGATACGTCTTTGATGATCCTTTGAAGCCACCTTGTGTTGGCTTCTCCCTGGATTCCTCTATTCTCTTGGAATCCTTGCCTTCTTGGCCCTGATGCTTGCTTACTAGTGGGTAAGGGCATTCGGCCTTGAAATGTCCCGGTCTTCTACAGTTGTAGCATAGACCCTGATTTTCCTCCTCCGTCCTTCTGGATGGATATCTCTCATTTTTCCTTCTTGAGGAGGAAGGTGAACTTTTGTTGCTCTCCTGGTTCATCTTCATGTATTTCCTGAACTTTCTCACAAAGAGAGCAAACTGTTCGTCAGACATAACATTCATAGGATTAGAGTCTGACCTTGAAGATGTGGATGGTTGCTCAGCAACAAGTGCTACGTTTCGTCGATCCACAATGTCCTCATCTCTTGGGAACATCTCGAACTCGAAGGCTTTGAGATCCCGGAAGAGTTTGTCTGTTGTGGTTTCCTTCAGATCTCGGTGATCTCTCATCGTGATCACCTTTACTTCCCACTCCTTAGTGAGGCCACGTAAGACCTTCAGGTTCAGCTCCTTTTGTGGGATCTCCTTTTCAAGGTCACTGATCTCGGTTGTGAGCTTCATGAACCGAGACTCCATGCTGTCGATGCTCTCTCCTGGCTTCATCTTGAAGTCTTCGAACTTCTTCATGGCCACGGTGAGCTTGTTTTCCTTTTCCTGTTCGTCACCTTCACCAATTAACATCAAAGTATCCCATACCTCTTTTGCCGTTTTGCACTTCCTCACTTTTGGGAAGATGGTTTCGTCTATAGCTCTGAAGAGAATATCCTTGGCAATATTGTCCAGGTTGTTTCTCTTCCTATCATCACTGGTCCATTCTTCCCTAGGTTTTGGGATGTACTTTGGTGTTTCTTGGGTTTGAACTGCAGCAGTATTAACCATTAGGATCTTGACTGGTCCAGAAGTTATAACCTCGGCCATCTCATCATGGAGGGCTGATAAGTACGCAAGCATGCGTGTTTTCCAGTCGTCAAACCTGCTAAGATCAAAGAGAAGATGTCTCGACAACATGCTGTCCATATTGAAAAATTATCTCGTGCTTTGAAAATATTTAAGAAGATTTTTCAAAGAAGGATCTCTAGGCAATATAAACAAAGGTTTATATCGATCAGAGAACTCGCTCTGATACCAATTGTTGGTCCCAAGGGGATGGGGTACAAGTCTAGAGGGGGGGTTATTAAGTGCTAAGCACTTAACACCCTCTTTGTGAATTGTTTTTCTTGTTAAACCCTCATTATTAAACCCTTAGCCCTTGACCAAAAACATCTCCTTTCACCCTTGAGAGAAGGTAACTTTTATTCTTTGATATGCTTGTAGAAGAGAATTTTTGGAGCTTTTATCTTGAAAGTAATCCTATCTTTGAAAAGTTCAAGTGTGGGGGGGCCTCTTCATCTTTTGTAATGTATTTTGTTAATTTGTTTTTATAAAAAAAAACAAAAAAAAAAAAAAAAAAAACAAAAAAAAAAAAAAAAAAAAAAAAAAAAAATCTGAAAATTATAGTTGTAGTTGTTAATTTTATTTTCCGTGTATTTGACCCCCACTATTCCTTAGGATTGCTTCATTTCGTCTTACATTATACTCCTGGTTTTCATCAAACTCTTCTAGCTTCAAATGTGAATAATTGTGAACTTCTCTCCGTTTTGTGTATCTTCCATATCCCTTCTTTGTTAGCCCTTAACCTTTAGCCCCGTTACAAGCTCAATAAAGACCTACTTGATCTTTGCATGCATTTTTAGGTCTGTATTAGGAGGAGTGTGAAAGGCAAGCTTATGGAATGTTTTTCTCAATGCCAAATTCTGCATAAACCTAACTGAGTAGGTGCACACACTGGGTTGGTCACTAACTAATAATTTTGGTGCTCGAATGTTGGCTTGGGAATGGATCTTGTTGGCTTTGTGGTATGACCAGTAGTACAAGAGAGAGTATGAGAACTTATGCCTGACTTGTGATTTATTTTCTTATTTTTTGCTTGAGGACAAGCAAGATCTTAAGTGTGGGGGAGTTTGATACACTCTCATTTGTACCTATTTTACTTGTGTTTTTATGTATGTTTTATAGTTAATTGTGTGATAAAATGTTGTATCCAATGCTTATTTCTTTGTTTTTATATTTAAAATGGTATAATGCTTGGTTTAGATGTTTTTGATGTGTTTAGAAGTGCATTAGAACCATTTGGGAGCAAAAGCCAATCCAAACGAGCCAAAGAGTTGAAATTCCCGCTACCATGGCGACACCTCGGTAATTGGACCATATCTCAGCGTAGGAATATCCAAATGAGGTGATTCTTGAACCATTGGAAAGAAGACTTCAAGGGCTACAACTCGTATGAAGACATCAAGGCTTGATTCAAAAGGGAAAAGGGTCAAAATCAGGATGCAAGTCGGAACTGCGTCACAGGAATTTTTGACGCGTCGAACTCAACTTTCGACGCGTCGAAAATCCCAAAAATGAGGCAGAATAGCCTCGTTTCAGCGCTGTAAACATTCGACGCGTCGAGTGTTGCATTCGACGCGTCGAATGTCGCAGATCTGCGATTCCCAGCTTCTAAAAATTGTCATTTTTGCCCCTCTTTCTCCACTCACTATAAAAACATCATTTTCTCTTCAAACCCTACCTGTTGGCTGCTGGTCCTTGTTAGAAAAAGAGGAAAAAGAACAAAGAATAGAAGCTTCATCATCTCCAAAAGCCAAAGAAGAAATAATCACAACTTTTGGAAAGGAGATCAAAGAAAAGAGCTTGGAGGCATCATTTGGGAGAATATCTTCCTTTCTCTTTTCTATTTTGAACTTTATTGAATATTTGTTGGATCTATTTTAGCCATGTTAGGCTAAAACTCTCTTTTGGGATTTTTGGGTATAAAAGTGTTTATGAACCTATGTGCCTAGTTCTTAATTTGTTTTAATGAAATATCTATTTGGGTTTATTGCTTTTGTTGCAATTGTGATTTATGTTGTTGATACTTGTAATTAGATGCATATGATTGCTTGTACCTTTGCTAGATTTGTCTATGAATCAAAGAGCACCCGCAATTGCACTTGACTATTGCACCTCGAGAGAGGACAATTTGGTTAAGGGATTTATTGTGAATAGCTCACGAGAGTGAGTATTCCAATTGTGAATAGCCCACGAGAGTGGGTATTCCATTTATTGCTTAGTCCCGATTTTATATTGTGAGTAGCTCACGAGAGTGAGTATTCAAATTACCGTATTTTGGGTTTGAGTTACGAGAGTAACCTTTCCCTTTTAGATGGCAATTCTCCACACTTGTTTAACCCAAATAATTATTTCACTTTAGATTGGCACTAGGTGATTAAACACTTCAACTCCCAAAAATCCCGCTTTTACCTCTTTGAATACAAAAACCCGTTTGCCTTGTTTTAATTATTTTATTTTCATAATTTAGATAAATACCCATTGTTAACGTAGGAATAGCTTCTCGTGAATTAATTAGTAACTAGTGCTTAATACCCCGCTTCCCTGTGGATCGATAACCCCTGAATACTCCGGGTATTTGCTTGTACCTAAAAATGCTACGACCAGACATTTAATGTGCAGATCAAAATGGAGATTTTATCAGATCAAATTGGCAAGTTATCATATCAACGGTATGGTCATTAAATGAGAACGTATGGCCATCAAGATCAGATTGGAATGATCAATCAGATCAAGTGAACGTTCAAAATTTGAATGTTCATAACGGGCAAATAATTCCTTGAATTATAAAAAGCCCAAGAAGACTTGAAGACAAGCACGGAACACAGAGGTGACGAGATACAGGGTAGAGAACGAACAAGAAAGTGATATTGAGCGGTGAATGCAATCAAAATACAAAGTGCTGAGATTTTGAGCTATACACGAGAGGATTTCAAGTCTTAGAAAAGAAATCTTTATTTCTTTAAAACAAAAGTTGTATCTCTACTGAGAATAGAAAGGAGTGTAGCTGGGTGCGTAACACTCGGGTGAACTAAGTGCAGCTTTGTGCGTAACACTTGGTTGGAACGTAGCTTTGTGCGTAGCGTTCGGGAACGTAGCTTTGTGCGTAGCGTTCGGGAACGTAGCTTTGTGCGTAGCGTTCGAGGAGCGTAGCTTTGTGCGTAGCGGTCGGGAGCTTAGCTTTGTGCGAAGAGCTCGTGGTTGAGTGTAGCTTTGTGCGTAGCACTCGGGAGTTTCACTATTGTATCTGGGTGATTGAAGATAGTGGAAACCTTCCTTGGAGCAAGGAAGAAGTGGAGTAGGAGAATTATGTTGGTCCCAAGGGGATGGGGTACAAGTCTAGAGGGGGGGGTGAATAGACTTGTATAAGATTTTGCAAATCTTTTCGACCTCTCGTGTGTATTGAACTTAGGATGTTTAGGTTTGATACCTCACGAGGTGAAGACAAAGTTTTATGCGCAGCGGAAATGTTATCCCCTTTTAGTTAGCACGAGTTTAAGTTAGTTCGAGAAGTGCGCTTATATGCAGTGCAATCGAGAGGTTAGCGAGAGATAAAAGCAGTAAGTAAATGCAAGAGAGATTTTTAAGTGGTTCGGCCAACCCGCCTACGTCCACTCTTCTTCCAGAAACTCCCTGGAAGGATTGCACTAAAAACTTCCCTTTTTAGTACAATATCGAGCGCTTGAGCTTTGATCATGAAGCCCGCCTCAAGCCTCAGGTTTTTCGCCCCGCTTCTTGTTACTCCACCTTTCGAGCACTTGACCTTTGATCACCAAGCCCGCGTCAAGCCTCAGGATCTTCACAAGACAGCTCCCAGGTTACTCCGCCTCTCCAAGGTCTTTCTCCCCGCTTCCAGCTACTCCACCTCTCGAGCACTTGACCTTTGATCACCAAGCCCGCGTCAAGCCTCAGGTTTATTTCACTCGGACAGCTGCCAGGTTACTCCACCTCTCTTGCTTAATCCAAAGCAAGGTGTTTTTGGTTGTCACAGTTGAATGTAACAGGCTCCAATCTGACCACAAGCTATCGTTGAATCAACTTCGATGTAGAGCAGCTTCGGTCACCTTCTAGATGTATAACAGTTTAAGCTTTGTAACTCTCTTAAACACTTAGATGTGTTTTCTCGCTGTTTTTGAATATCAGGATGATATTTTAAATTTAAGTACTTGCACTTGAACGTTTTAGACGGACACTTCTTAAGAATTTCGAACCCCTTCACCCCTTTTTTTTTTCTTCTGTGTCTCTACGTCCTTATATATGAGAGTAGAGGAATAATTCCGTTGGAGGGAAAATTATTCCGTTTGAAATTTGTCTCCCATGCTGATCATGGGTCTTGCATATTTTCAGCATATTTCATGGAGTGGTGATCTTGTAACTTGAACCTCTTTGTCTTGTAGTGAATATTCCATAGTTCACTTTTCTTGAGTCCATGCTCCACTTTCGTCTTTTGATAAAAGTTACTCTTTTTATATTCCCATTATTCCTTGTTTGTAGGGAATCAGACCACTTCAGCATTGGTGCACCTTTTGACTGTTTGTGGTGGAAATCTGACGTGTCATCCATTTCCGCCCATTTTGAAATCTTCACGTTCGGCACCTCTTCATTATTCCATCTCCATGATATTCTTCTTCTCCAAACTTAGAGTATTTTATCTGCACCTGTTGACTAACATTCAGCCTCTTGGAGAAGTGCCGGTTTATCGAGACCATAAAAGATGTCTCGACCACTTGATGTTTCAATCCCATGTATCGAGAGGTCTATCTCTCGAACTCTGTTTATGTCTCGAACTGGATAACTGTATCGAGAGGTCCTACCTCTCGAACTCTGCTTATGTCTCGAGACTTAGTTGATGTCTCGCAGACCCTTATTCCTCCAGTGTTGTCCCATGCTTTCTTCTGATCTGTCTATATGATTACAACACACGAGACTTCTAAGATGTTCAAACAAATTTCCCTCAAGCTTAAATATTTTCCGAGTTGAGCTCAAGTTACCCGGTTGTATTTTCGCTCTTGGTTTACTTGTCGAACTTACAGCGTTTTGCCTATGTGTCGAGACTTGGGGATTTCTACTTAACAGTTGGTATCATCAAAACCTATTACATGATGTTCCTAACAATTTCCCCCTTTTTGATGATGCCAACACTTATACTTACTCTATATGGCTGATTTGATAGAAATAATCAACATGGATTTTATTTTTCAGCGCATATGGTAAGTTTGACAAATACTCTACTAAAACATGAATAATAGAACTCACGCAACACCCCCAGCAAAAGATATATATATATGATTATAAGAGGGAATGTTTACAAAGCAGAGTTTAGTAGAAAAGTTTAAAAGAAATAAGACCAAGAACAACATAAACATCAATACATTGAAATAAGATGGAGTTTGGACCACGGGAGCTTACTTCTTGTTGGCTTTCCTCTTCTTGTTAATGGCTTCTCATGTCTTGATGGGGTCTTTCGGATTTACCAGGCTTAAGTATTCATCTGTGACATCTAGATGCCGGTAGTTCCTGTAGGCTTCCCCCACGAACTCACCATCAATTACTCCATCTTTCCACCAGGCAATGCATTCTTCTGGGGACATATTGCTGTGTGTAGATATCCAAGTGGTTTTTAGCAGCTTGAATATCTCCAGGGTCAGAATTTGTTCAGTGTCTTCTCTGTTCCCAAACTTAAAGCTTGTCATGAGAAGATCTATCTTCCTTTCTTCTTCTGACTGTTGTTCTTGTCTTTTTCTTCTTCTTTCTCTGTCCTCTTCTCTTCTTCTCTCCATTTCCAGTGTGCGCTGGACCCTTAGGTTTTCTGCCTGTTTAGCATCCTCCACTGCTTTGCTCATGATTCTTGGTATTTTTGGAGGTGGTCCAGCTGGTTCACTTGCTGCCCTTTTCTTGCTTGTTGTATCCCCCTTCTTTTTCCCTTTATTATTTTCCCCCTTGTTGGCATCATCAGCACGGGAAAGAAGGATGGACATACCTTCGAAGATAGCTTGAAGCTGGGCAGGCACTTGGTTCGACAGGTCATCGAGTATGGCCTTCATCACATCCTGTCGAAGTTCACTGGAATACTGGAAGGCTCTCAGCTCTGCTCGTAACTCAGCTAGTTCAGCTTTCGCACTTGCAGCCTCTGCTCGAGCGAGAGCAGCCTCATCGGCAGCTTTCTGTGCTGCAGTCTCAGCCCATACTGCCTGTTCAAGTAGTTCTTCATGATTGGCCTGAGACTCGGTTGTGCCAGCCACGGGTAGTGCAGCATTTCGAACAATGGCCAGTACGCGCTCAAAGCGAGCCATCTTCTGAGTTTGATCAGCCATAAATTGACGTACTTCGCCAAAGAACTCTTGCGCGGCCTGTTGATCATGATCAGAAGTAGAAGGAGAAGAGGATCGATAGGTACCTTTCGTTGGAGGGGACTTGGGTGCTTCCAGATTTCCACCCATGACTTGCAGTTGCGAGTCCACCTCTCGAGTGAGTGTCTGAGGGGCCACAGGGACACCGGGTTCAGAGCTCGAAGGTAGCTCCATGTCAGGCGCTTCCCGGTTACCACCTGAGGGATGGATCACTTCTTGCTCCTTACCTCTCGAACCTGGAGCCTCAGCTTCAGCAACTGTGGAGATAGGATCAGCCGGAGAGGGTTCTTCGGTATTGGATGCTTCCCGGTTTCCATCCAATAGAAGTTCCCCTTCAGCGTCACTTCTCGTACCAGTGCTGGGAACTTGGTCATCTGCTGGTGGAATTGGAGATGATGTTTCGATAGGTGCTTCCCTGTTTCCACCTTCGATAGTTGCATCGTCCTCCTCAGCACTTCTCGAACCAGCAGAACTTGGAACATTCTGCTCATTTTGCTCATTGTGCTGCTCTTCGGTCTGCTCCGATGAGTCTGGGATGATGATTATTTCAGGAGCAGTAGGAAAACCTGGCAGTGTGAGCAACGGAACTTCACCCTCTCGAATTGTCTGTGCTTCATCTGTAGTGTTCGAGGGTGTGGACGCAGGAGGTGGCAAAAGTAGAACGGTGTTGGGTGCCACTTGAAGTGCTTCAGAGGTCTCGGATTCACCTCTCGAAGCTTCTACCTGTTCGTCCAGAGCAGAGTTGCTGACTTGGGACAGTGGGATTGCGGCTGTTGCGATATCATCGTGAGCAACCCCAGAGGTCTCTCCTGGACCTCTCGTGAATTCAATGTTTTGTCCCAAGGAGATGGCAGTGGCCAGCCTTATTTCTTCTTGAAATCGAGCTTCTGTTTCAGGGTCTTCTTCAGGCTCAGCTTCAATTTCTGGTGCATCAACTGCTATGCCCTTCCCTTTATCAGTTCTTCCACTGTTTAGCTTCATTACTTGTGTTTCGTGGGCAAGATCCATTAGTTGTTGAGCTGGGATCTCGGAGATGCCCAACCACTGGAGTGCAAACTGCTCTTCTGCCTCCATTTCAGCTGCTTGACTCATCAATTGAGTGAAAGAACTGGTTCTCCAGTTGATCCACCTGATCACCCTGGAGAAGTCATCAAGAGTGGGTGCTTCCACTGCCAACTGAGTGGAAACTTCTTCATATAAGTCATCCCGCCCATCAGAGATGATTTCAGTGGCAAAAATTGCTTCGTCTATCTGAGCTGTGATCTCTCGACTATGCTCCAAGAGATCATCTCCCACCCTGACTGTGTAGTCTATCTCTCGAACCATCTCACGTGGTTCTTCTGCACCCCCTTGTACTGGATCACTGATCCCAGTACCTTCAACCTCTCGAGCCATCTCTCGAGATAAACCAACAGAGTCACTAGTACCCTCAGCAGTAATATCATCATTAACACACAAATCTCTTGACAGGAACCTGGTAGGGGGCACTCTCTCAACCTCAGTGGCCAGTGTAGCCTGAGGTTCCCCCTGGGCTTGTGCCCTGTCCTCGAAGGGTACTTGTATAGCTGACGGTGTCACCTCTCGAACCCGGGTGACAGCAACAGTTTTGGCTTTCCTAGCCCTCTTTGGCAGATGAACCCTTTGTATCAGTACATCGAGAGGTTCATCATCAGAATTCTTTTCCTCGGTTTGGGCTTTCCTTTTGCCCCTTCCTTTTGGCTGTGAGGGAGAAGGTGCAGCCTTAACACCTTTAGTTTTGGGGATTAGAGATTTCGTCCTACCCATATAGGTATTTCGATGAATCTCTTTTCCTTCCCTCAGTTCAAAGCCCTTCAGGCTTAGGAGAAATTGAACAACAAAGCCGAAACCAACCTTTTTACTGATCGACAGGTTGGCGTTGGAGACTGAGCGCATCACTTGCTGTTGGAGGAAGTTGAAGATAATATGTGCCCAGTCCAGCTTGTTGTTGTTCCAAATGGCATGGAGGATTTTGAGGAGGTCTAGACTAACCTCGTCAGTTCCGGACACCTTGCCGAGCACAAACTTCATGATTAGGTCGGCAGCGAGAGCAAACCTCTCCTTTAGGTGGTACTTGCGGAGGGCAGAGGATGCTCTGGGTGGTGCAGTCGCTAGTCGGATTTTCTCCCAGAAGGCTTGCTTGTCCAAGTCGTAATCCGATAGATGTTTGACTGCTTCCTCCGATGACGCGAAATCAAATGCCGCTCTGAGGTCACCTACAGATGTTGTGATGGGAAAATCATTAAAGCGGCTTTCGATTTTACCCTTCGTGACCTTGGCATTTGCGAACCATTCTGTGAAGTCAAGGGCGTGAATGGTTCGGTAGTCGTGCGTCATGTATTTCATCAGTCCTGCTTTTTCAAACTTCTTCAGGACCTTTTTCGCCATTTTTGGATTAGGGGAGTTGGTGATGAAGCCGTTTCTGTCAAGGATACTCCCCGCCTTGACTTGTTTGATCTGAGAGCGAATGTGTAGCAACTCCCTCTGATATACGTCGGAAGATGAGGTTGATGTAGAGGATTCGGATGCCATTGATGAAGGTTAGATGTTTTGGAGGGAATGTGTACTGCGTTTAGTATTTGGGGATTTTGGGTAAACGGTTTTAGCTCGAATCCGGGTAAAGAAGAAGGATTTGGCTTTTATATCGTGTGGATTCGGGTTGGATATATGGGTAGGGTTGAGAGCTTGACCCAAGGAAGGATACCGGTTTTCTTTAAAGAAGTAAAAGGTCAGAAATACCCCTAGTAACGGTCAGCGTATATGAAAAATAAGGGTATTTTTGGTAATTTAACAGAGCGGTTTTAGGTTCAGGATAGTGGGGTATTAAAGAATAGTAACTATATGAGCATGCTCCCACTTATCAAGATAATTCCCTTAAGTGCGGAAAACCGTCAGTAACCGATGACCACGTGGCTAGCATTAATATCCAAAGTTAGCCGTTTCCTTCATATATTCGTTGAACTTATCGGATTCACCTCTCGAAGGTGAATTGTCTTCCACATGAGTTTAAGGATCTTCCCCCTGAGTGATTGATCCCTAAACCTCCTTATTCCTCCGTCTTGATCTGGTTAAGGATCTTCCCCCTGAGTGATTGATCCCTAACCCTCCTTATTCCTCCGTTCAGAGATATCAGTTTTTTATCTTTCGAAGTGACCTCTCGAACTACCCTTCTTCGAGACATAACGTATATAGACAAACTGATCGGGTGACCTCTCGAACTACCTTTCGAACACAGATTGCGAGAGAAACAAGTTTGATTCATTTAAAAGATATCACTTGGAACATATCCTTAAGTTCATTTAGTGATTTCCAGATACATTACATATGAATCAATATCCTATTAGATTCCTTAGAAACTTTTGTTTGGCCTTGGTCAGCCTAATAGGAATCTATCGTTAAAGCAGGAACTAGCCATCTAAAGTCCTATTTGTCTAATAACAGAACTAGGGGTGGCTATTTCCTTTTCTTGTTCTTCTCTCCGGAGCTGCTTACTGTAGTTGGGAGTGACCATCTTCATCGCTAATCCTCTTAAAGTCTTTGGATTAGGTATGATCACCCCTTTGACTGCTGCTGACCTTAGAAAGTCCCATCTGGTCTTCCTCTCCATTTCCCTTGGTTCTCCATTTGGTTGAGGAAGGCCCTTTTCCAGAATGTGCAGCAGTAGGAGTCCGTCTTGTGCAGGACTCTCCTCCCGATTCCAGTATCCCATCATTGTGGATCTCCTCGTATTTGGGGATCCATTCACCTTGGATAGGAATAGGATTCTTGCTTGGATTATCAGGAAGCTCCGCAATCTGTTCACCCTTCGTTGATTCTGGATAGTTTTCTCCTTGAAAATCTTTGGACTTGACTGCCGGTTTCTTTCCTCTATAAAAGAATGGAACATCATCTTTTCCTTTCTTTTTCTCCATGGGAAGTTGATGATATGAACTTCTGAAAGAAACCCTCTTATTTATAGTCCAATAAGGTTATCACTTTTGAGTCACGGGATGCAATATGAATGACCATTTAATGCTTGTGTAACTCCAAAGCTGCCATAAAGTTGATGAAACCGCCCCTCACATGCGAAACAGTTCATGGCACTAAATACAAGAAGATAAGATTTGACCATTCATCCCAATTCTATCATTCCCAATTCTAACCTTAGTTGAGAGAATCTATTTTCACATAACGCTTTTGTGAAAATATCTGCTAGTTGCTCCTCCGTTGTAACATATTCCAAAATAATGTCCTTCCTCTCAACATGGTCTCGGATGAAGTGATACTTAATATCAATATGCTTTGTTCTAGAATGTAACACTGGATTGTGGGTGATGGCAATAGCACTTGTATTGTCACACATGATCTTAACCTCCTTACACTCAACCCCATAATCCAGTAATTGTTGCTTCATCCATAAAACCTGAGCACAGCAACTTCCAGCTGCTACATACTCTGCCTCAGCGGTGCTTGTAGCTATCGAATGCTGTTTCTTGCTAAACCATGAGACAAGTCTTCCACCTAGAAACTGACATGTCCCTGATGTGCTTTTTCGATCTATCTTACAGCCGGCAAAGTCTGCATCTGAATAACCCATAAGTTCGAAAGATCCACCTCTCGAATACCAAAGTCCAACACTTTGCGTACCTTTGAGATATCTAAGGATCTTTTTAGATGCATTTAAGTGACTTTCCTTAGGACTTGCCTGAAACCTAGCACATACACCTACTGCAAAGGATATATCTGGTCTACTAGCAGTTAAATAGAGAAGAGATCCGATGATACCTCGATAAGTAGTCTGATCGACCTCTCGACCTTCACTGTCGACATCGATACGTAGAGAGGTTCCCATGGGTACTTTGACTGAGGATTTCCCTTCTATATTGTATTTTCTGAGCAGATCCTTGGTGTATTTCTCCTGATTGATGAAGATACCTTCCTTAAGCTGTCTCACTTGTAATCCAAGGAAGTAGTTTAGTTCTCCCATCATGCTCATCTCGAACTTCCCTTTCATCAATCTGGAGAACTTCTCGCACAAGTCTGGATTGGTGCTTCCAAAGATGATATCGTCCACATAGATTTGCACCAATAAGATGTGATCCCCGTCCTTAATTCTAAACAATGTTTTGTCCACTAGGCCTTTGGTGAACCCACACTGAAGTAGAAAAGAGGATAAGGTATCATACCAAGCTCTCGGAGCTTGTTTTAAGCCGTAAAGTGCCTTCTTTAATTTGTATACTTTGTCAGCTCCCACGTCCTTCAAGAAACCCGGAGGTTGTTCAACGTACACCTCTTCTTCGAGAAGTCCGTTCAGAAAAGCGCTCTTGACATCCATTTGATATACCTTAAAGTCTTTGAAGGCGGCATATGCGAGAAAGATGCGTATGGCTTCGAGACGTGCCACTGGAGCGAAGGTTTCATCAAAATCTATTCCTTCCTCCTGACAATAGCCTTTGGCAACAAGTCTGGCCTTGTTCCTAACAATAACTCCATCCTCATTCATCTTGTTTCTGAAAACCCACTTTGTACCAATGACATTCTGATGATGAGGTCTCGGAACTAGTTCCCAAACATCGTTCCGTTCAAACTGATGAAGTTCCTCTTGCATGGCTTGCACCCAATCTGGATCACATAGAGCCTCTTCGATCACCTTAGGCTCTATTTGAGATAGAAAGCAAGCAAACATGCTTTCTCTGTATGCTGATCTGGTTCGAACTCTGTCACGTACATCTCCAATCACTTGATCAGCAGGGTGACTTCTCAGCCATCTTAGGTCGGGTTGTGGCTCCTCAGTTGATACTTCCGTTGAAGGTTGAGATGTGGGTTGAACATCTATGATCTGGATTTGATCAACTGAGTCAGGAGCTTTCTTCTTGGTAGACTCTTCATCATCTGATTCTGACTGGAGTTCCGCTACGTCTCGAACTATCGACTGCTTGTCTTCGAGAGGTAAGTTTGATCTCTCGATAGACTCTGGCTGATCTTCCTCAGCTGCTTCCGTTGTCTTTGATGGTTGATCTGTCGATGCCCTTTCATCAAAGGTAACATGTATGGACTCTTCAACCACCAAACTCCGCTTGTTGAAGACTCTGAATGCTTTGCTTGTCGATGAGTATCCCAGAAATACTCCATCATCTGCCTTTTCTTCAAAAGTTCTTCGTTGAGCCTTCCCATTGTTGTGGATATAGCATTTGCACCCGAATGTGTGGAAGTGGCTTACATTCGGTTTTCTTTCATTCCACAACTCATATGGAGTCTTTCCAACTCCTTTCACGATCAAGGACCGATTTTGGGTATAGCACGCTGTGTTGATTGCTTCTGCCCAAAATCCTTGTGATATGTTGGCTTGTGAGAGCATGGTCCTTGCGGCTTCTTTGAGAGTTCTGTTCCTTCTTTCAGCAACCCCGTTTTGTTGAGGCGTTCGAGCAGCTGACAGTTGATGATGAATCCCGTTCTCGTTGCAGTAGCTCTCGATTACTTGATTAACGAACTCTCCACCTTGATCTGACCGGATCTTTAGTATCGAGACATCCTTTTCAACTTGAACTTGCTTCAAGAGATTTGGCAGGGCAATTTTTGTCTCACTTTTCTTGGTTAAGAACACGGTCCATGTGAATCTTGTGTAGTCATCTACTACCACAAGAGTGTACTTCTTTCCCTTTATGCTGGGTGGATCCACTGGGCCAAATAAGTCCATGTGAAGAAGACTTAATGGTCTAGTGGATGATGTCTCGGCTTTGCTCTTGAAGGAGGATTTGATCTGTTTGCAACGTTGACATGCCTCACAAATTTTATCCTTTCGAAACGTCACTTTGGGCAGTCCTTCCACTAGGTTCCTCTTAGTAAGCTTGTTGATAGTCTTGAAGTTCAGATGACTAAGCTTACTATGCCAATCCCAGCATAAATCTTCCTTGCTTCTTGCTAGCATACATAGGGATGGTTTTGCAGACCTCCAATCCACTATGTACATGTTTCCTTTCCTTGCTGCTTCCAAGACGACTTCGAGAGATTCCTCGCTCATAATCTGACATTTGCTTTTGGTGAAGACAACCTTGTAGCCTTTGTCACAGAATTGGCTTGTACTAAGGAGATTGAACTTGAGCCCTTCAACGTAGGATACTCCCTTAATAACCAGCTCATTCTTTTGAATTTCACCAACAGCTTTTGTGCGTCCCTTCTTCTCGTTGTCGCCAAATGTCACCAAGGGACCTTCGATAGGTTGGATGTTCTCTAGCAGTGTTAGATTTCCCGTCATATGTCTCGAACATCCACTGTCAATGAACCACATGTCCCTGGTGTCCTGCAAGGCAATTAAGCAAGTTTAGGTACCCAAACTTTGGGTCCTGGAGGGTTAGTGAGTTTAGGCATCCATTTATACCTTATGCCCATTATTCCAGGCCTAGGTGCAATGTAGCCATTGTACGTTTGATAATCATAAGGAATGCTAGCAAAAGCTTTGGGCCTCTTTGGTGCATAAATCAACTTAGGTATAGACTTTTCGATCGGCTTATGCACCATGCCTTTCATACGCTGTTTGGTCATGTGAAATTGCTGAAAGTGAGGTTTCTTCCAGAAATTGTGATTCGATGACCAATTCTCACTAGATGGATAGAGTCTGTCTTTCTCCATCCGTGAGTTCCTAACTACGTGGATCTCAGACCTTCCATATTTGCCTTGAGGCGCATTATATGGAATGTAGCTCTTTTTGTACTTGGAATGGCCTTGCGAGAGATAGCAAGGTGATCTCTCGATATTGTTTACCCGGCCATTCTTCGTAGCTTTCCTATACTTTCCATTTCTGGTGTATAGGGACGGTTTATGAATAGCTACTCTGGTCTTTTCTGTTGGTCCTTTATGACCTTTATTTGGTTTGGGTTGAGATCCTCCATTTCTTGAAGTTCCCAAACCATTGGTCTGTTTATTTCTTGAGAGATGGTCTCGATGGAACCCTAGACCGGTTCTATCACTTGTAGGTCTGTGATCATTCACCATTTTCTCCATAGCTTTGGAGGAATCAGTGTATGATGCTATAACCTTTCTAAGATCATTTTCGGTGATCTCTCGAGTTTTGCACTCTTCAGTCAGTTGGATTACTTTAGCTTCTAATTCACTTACTTTGAGAGTTAGCTCTGAATTCTCTTTCGAGACGTTCTTAAGCATATCTCTTTCAGCAGTTAGCTTGCTGTTTTCTTCCCTGATTTTGGCATGAGTGCTATTAGCGACTGCGAGATCCCTTTTAAATGTTTCAAGCATCTCAAAGGGATCTTCATCGCTTCTGAAAGAAGAACAACGAGAGGTAGAAATAGAGCAGCGAGATGTGGAAGTAGAGGTTACCTCATTGTCAATGGCCATTAGGCATTGATTCTCTTCTTCCTCGGTGTATAAGCAGATGAGCCCCCTCTCATCCTCTGAGCTGCTGCTGCTTTCACTGGAGCTCGACGTCTCGGACTCCTCGATTGTTCTCTCGAGTTCCTCAGCAACAAGCGCCTTTCTGCGCAGATGTTTCTTTGTATCTCCCTTGAAGCCACTTTGTGCTGGCTTCTCTTTAGGTTCCTCCTTTCTCCTGGAGTTCCTACCTTCTAGGCCTTGATATTTGCTTACCTTAGGGTAAGGACAGTCAGCCTTGAAGTGCCCCGGTCTCCTGCAGTTGTAGCATAGACCTTGATCTTCTTCCTCCATTCCTCTGGATGTGTATTTCTCATTTTTCCTTCTTGAGGAGGAAGGTGAACTTGTATTGCTTTCCGGTGTCTTCTTCATGAACTTCCTGAATTTTCTTATGAAGAAAGCAAACTGTTCGTCAGATAAAAATTCAGTGGGATTAGAATCTGACCTTGAGGAGGTGGTTGGTTGGTCCGCAACCAGTGCCACATTCCGTCTGTCCACCACGTCCTCATCTCTCGGGAACATCTCAAATTCAAAGGCTTTGAGATCTCTGAATAGTTGGTCGGTTGTGGTGTTCTTCAAATCCCTGTGATCACGCATTGTGATCACCTTCATTTCCCACTCCTTGGTAAGGCCTCGTAAGACCTTCAGGTTTAGCTCCTTTTGTGGAATCTCCTTCTCGAGATCACTGATCTCTATTGATAGCTTCATGAAACGAGATTCCATGCTGTCGATGCTCTCCCCTGGCTTCATCTTGAAGTCCTCGAACTTCTTCATGGCCACGGTGAGCTTGTTCTCCTTCTCCTGTTCGTCACCTTCACCAATTAACATCAAAGTATCCCATACCTCTTTCGCCGTTTTGCATTTTCTTACTTTTGGAAAGATGGTTTCGTCTATAGCTCTGAAGAGAATATCCTTGGCAATGTTGTCCAAGTTGTTTCTCTTCCTATCATCACTTGTCCATTCTTCCCTAGGTTTGGGGACATACTTCGATGTATCTCTGGTTTGCTCAGCAGTCGTGTTTACCATCATGATCTTGACTGGTCCAAATGTTATAACTTCGGCCATCTCATCATGGAGGGCTGATAGATACGCAAGCATGCGTGTTTTCCAGTCATCGAACCTGCTAAGATCAAAGAGAAGATGTCTCGACAACATGCTGTCCATTTTTAAAATTTTATATCGTGCTTTGAAAATATTTTCAAAAGACTTTTCAAAGAAGGATCTCTAGGCAATATAAACAAAGGTTTATATCGATCAGAGAACTTGCTCTGATACCAATTGTTGGTCCCAAGGGGATGGGGTACAAGTCTAGAGGGGGGGGTGAATAGACTTGTATAAGATTTTGCAAATCTTTTCGACCTCTCGTGTGTATTGAACTTAGGATGTTTAGGTTTGATACCTCACGAGGTGAAGACAAAGTTTTATGCGCAGCGGAAATGTTATCCCCTTTTAGTTAGCACGAGTTTAAGTTAGTTCGAGAAGTGCGTTTATATGCAGTGCAATCGAGAGGTTAGCGAGAGATAAAAGCAGTAAGTAAATGCAAGAGAGATTTTTTTAAGTGGTTCGGCCAACCCGCCTACGTCCACTCTTCTTCCAGAAACTCCCTGGAAGGATTGCACTAAAAACTTCCCTTTTTAGTACAATATCGAGCGCTTGAGCTTTGATCACGAAGCCCGCCTCAAGCCTCAGGTTTTTCGCCCCGCTTCTTGTTACTCCACCTTTCGAGCACTTGAGCTTTGATCACCAAGCCCGCGTCAAGCCTCAGGATCTTCACAAGACAGCTCCCGGGTTACTCCGCCTCTCCAAGGTCTTTCTCCCCGCTTCCAGCTACTCCGCCTCTCGAGCACTTGACCTTTGATCACCAACCCCGCGTCAAGCCTCAGGTTTCTTTCACTCGGACAGCTGCCAGGTTACTCCACCTCTCTTGCTTAATCCAAAGCAAGGTGTTTTTGGTTGTCACAGTTGAATGTAACAGGCTCCAATCTGACTACAAGCTATCGTTGAATCAACTTCGATGTAGAGCAGCTTCGGTCACCTTCTAGATGTATAACAGTTTAAGCTTTGTAACTCTCTTAAACACTTAAATGTGTTTTCTCGCTGTTTTGAATATCAGGATGATATTCCAAATTTAAGTACTTGCACTTGAACGTTTTAGACGGACACTTCTTAAGAATTTCGAACCCCTTCACCCCTTTTTTTTTTGTTCTGTGTCTCTACGTCCTTATATATGAGAGTAGAGGAATAATTCCGTTGGAGGGAAAATTATTCCGTTTGAAATTTGTCTCCCATGCTGATCATGGGTCTTGCATATTTTCAGCATATTTCATGGAGTGGTGATCTTGTAACTTGAACCTCTTTGTCTTGTAGTGAATATTCCATAGTTCACTTTTCTTGAGTCCATGCTCCACTTTCGTCTTTTGGTAAAAGTTACTCTTTTTATATTCCCATTATTCCTTGTTTGTAGGGAATCAGACCACTTCAGCATTGGTGCACCTTTTGACCGTTTGTGGTGGAAATCTGACGTGTCATCCATTTCCGCCCATTTTGAAATCTTCACGTTCGGCACCTCTTCATTATTCCATCTCCATGATATTCTTCTTCTCCAAACTTTAAGTATGACCGTCATTCAGCTTTGTTGGAGAATTGTTAGTGTATCGAGACCAAGGTTGTTATCTTGATTGCTTGATGTCTCGAATTCAAATATCGAGAGGTCTATCTCTCGAACTCTGTTTATGTCTCGAACTGGATAACTGTATCGAGAGGTCCTACCTCTCGAACTCTGCTTATGTCTCGAGACTTAGTTGATGTCTCGCAGACCCTTATTCCTCCAGTGTTGTCCCATGCTTTCTTCTGATCTGTCTATATGATTACAACACACGAGACTTCTAAGATGTTCAAACAAATTTCCCTCAAGCTTAAATATTTTCCGAGTTGAGCTCAAGTTACCCGGTTGTATTTTCGCTCTTGGTTTACTTGTCGAACTTACAGCGTTTTGCCTATGTGTCGAGACTTGGGGATTTCTACTTAACAGTTGGTATCATCAAAACCTATTACATGATGTTCCTAACAAATTACACCATCTCCGAACCACTATAAATCTCTGCCTCTCATTTACCTTACTGCACTTTACATATTTGCATGTTTTAACATACTAACCATTTACGTACTGTGTTGATCATATCATCTGGGTTTGTGTGTTCCCACGTTCGCATGTGGCTCAAACTTTGCATACATGTTCTTTGAGCTATTCTAAGTATTTCCAACGTATTGCATGTCAAGTATCTCTTCAGTTTTACGCAGTTTTATTTTATAGCACTTTACCGTACGATATTCCGCTGCATATTTCAAGTTGAATTTATTCACTTGAAATCTCTATTGTTGAAGTGTTATAAAGTTTTTAATTGTTTGAGAAGTCTATTCACCACCCCCCCCTCTAGACTTCTCCCACCCTATCGGGACCAACAGATAGTAATGATTAATTTTTTTTTTGGGAGAGTAATGATTAATTAATAATAGTTGTGTGCATGAATTATTCTCAAAATTAGGGCGGTTAACGAACCGAACATAAACGAACAGATGTCGTTCGTGTTCGTTGGTTAAGGATTTTTGGAGTGTTCGTGTTCATGTTCGTTTGTTAAGATTTTTTAAAAATCCTATTCGTGTTCGTTTGTTAAGCATTCATTAGTGTTTGTTAACGTTCGCGAACATGTTCACGAACATGTTCGTTAATCTTAATGAACGCGTTCACGAACATTTTCGTGTACGTTCATGAAAAGGTTCGTGAACACTTAATTACCAAACACCTACACATGTTCATGAACACAATTCGTTCGTAAACAAGACATAATCTATGTTCACGAACAATAACCAAACAAACAACACAACTATATATGTTTGTGAACATGTTCGCGAACATTATTAAACGAACACTTAACGAGTTTGTTCGCGAGCATTACTAAACGAGCATAAATGAGCTTGTTCGCGAACATTACTAAACGAACACAAACGAGCTTGTTCACGACCTCATAGCAAATAAACTTACCACTATATAGACTCTATTTGTTTATTTATCGAGCTCTAAATTTTGTTTACTAATGTTCGTTTACCTTAATAGACAAACTTAAACAAACTCTTACCGAACACGAGTAGTTTGTTGAAAGCTCTGTTCGCTAACACCTACTTAAAATAATGACAATGATTTATCCTCAAAATATTTTTAAATAGATAAAATTATAGTAATAGATGAATTATGCTCAAAATAATGGCAACATAATTTGTATAAAATGAAAATAAATTCTATTTAAATAAAATAAAAAATTCCAATTCATAATAGATATGGCAAATTTATTATAATTAGATTAGATAGAATTGACACCAAGTTGCTTCTTCATATGAGAGGTTGTGGGTTCGAGCCTCAGTGGAGACAATATTGACTCTAAGTGCTTCAATAGATTGAGAAAGTAGTTATGAACAAATACTGCATTGTAATAGAGTCAATAGTATTTAAAAATATATATATTTGACATATTTTATTTTATTTAATATTTTAATATTATAAATAATTTATTTTAAATTATTTTCAAAATTTCAATTCAACAAAATTAAAATTGAAATAATTTCATTTGATTTGAATTAGAATTCAAAATATCAATTTTCAGATCTTTTAAATTAGAATATTGGTAAATATAGAATTTAAGCAAAATTAAGAAAAACATTTGTCAATGACCTTGTGGTTTAGTGGCACTAAATTCATACTCCATATGAGAGGTTGTGAGTTTGAGCTTCAGTAGATGTAAGTTCAGAACTGCATTGTAATAGAGTCAGGGGTATTCAAAAGAAATAGAAAAGGATGATTTGTGAATTGATATAATTTTATAACCTTGTAGAATTGTTTTAATGAATTTATGCACATATTAATCTGTCTATGATATAATTTGTCGCAATCAAGTTGACATCATTTAAGCGGACTTCGGATGCAAGTGGTTTGCACTCTGATCTCGTCATTCATGTTTTACGCTTCAAAGAGAAACACCATTGCCATGGATAATTCAACTCAGTCGGTGGAGTAAATGAGTAAGATGTTTTATGGACTGCTCTTTGGTTTTTTTTTTTTTTTTTGTTTTTTTTTTGTTCATTGCTCACGGTTTGAGCTTGTACCTTAATAGAATTTCTTCTTTTATTGTCAAAAATAAATTAAAAAAAGGCATAGTCGTTGGGGGTGGGGGCGGGGACAGGGGAGGGTTCACGGCATATCTTCTGTTGATGATCTGTTGGAGAGTGTGGGCAGCCAGGAATGATAAAGTTTGGAACGGGAAGTCGGCGAACCCCGGGAGCATCGTTGAAAGCGCTAAACGCTACCTGGCCGATTGGAAGAGTATTGTGGGGGGAGTTGATGACAAACCAAATTCCAGAAACAAGCCAGATCAAAGATGGGAAAAACCTCTCCCAGGCTACCTCAAGTTGAACACAGATGCATCGGTGGATCCTCAGAGTAACAAAACAGGATATGGATGGGTGCTTAGAAACGATGCAGGACAGTTCGTAGCAGCAGCTTCTATTCCCGGAAGAGGCACATTCACCCCAAGAGAAGCTGAAGCTATTGCCATTAGGGAAGCACTCACATGGATTAAGAGGAAAGGATTATGCAGCATCTAAGTGGAATCAGACGCGCTTCAGATCGTCCATAGTTTAAAGCATAGCATAGTTTGATCTTGTGATTCTAGATATTAAAGATATGCTATGTTCACTCACACACGTAAGGATCTCTCATGTTAACCGTACTGCGAATAGAGTTGCTCATATCCTAACTAGGGAAGCCTGTTCTATGTCTCAGGAGTGGCTTACTACCCCTCGGTCTTTTATTGTCAACGAATTGTATTTTAATTTGAATTAATGAAGTTTATCTTTTTCTCAAAAAAAAAAAAAAAAAAAAACTTGTTAATAAGCAATTAGCTATACTCTATAACTATAAGTAATAAACTTAAGTGCAAATCAAAAATCAAAAAGTAAAAATAAAAATAAAAAACATAAAAGCAACCTCATTTGTTTGATTTAAATTTTTTTATTTATTTTTTGCAGCTTTCTTTAGACCAAATAGGAAAGAGAAACTTGAAGGAATAGAAAAAAAAAAAGAAATAAAATTTAAAAGACAAATTTGAGTGTAAAAAAAAAAGGGAAAAGGGTCAAATAAGCCCTCCAACTTTACCTAAGGAGTCAATTAGGCCCCTGAACATTTTAAAGTAGCAATTAAACCCATCAACATTATATTTTGATACAAAAAAGTTCATAAGCCTATTAATGACCTGTGATCACAGGTCATTAAGATTCCGGTCAAATTTTCGGCACACTCAGGCTATATTCCGGCACAAAACCCAGTGGTTGCCTTCTCCAGTGAGTCACCGGCGACCGTCGAACGGTCGCCCTTGACTTTTGTGCCGGAATATGGGTGCTGAAAATTTGACCGGAATCCTAGTGACCTGTGATCACAGGTCATTAACAGGTTTATGGACTTTTTTGCATCAAAATACAATGTTGATGGGTTTAATTGCTACTTTAAAATGTTCAGGGACCTAATTGACTCCTTAGGTAAAGTTGGAGGGCTTATTTGACCCTTTTTCCAAAAAAAAAATGTTTACACGCCCAAGAGGATGGAGTTCAAGCCCCCGGCGCACAGTGCACTAGAATGGCTTATTTTTTATTTTTATTTTTATTTTTTTAGTGGAACTCACGAAAAAAAAACATTACTTGGAGGAGCTCTTCACATTACTCTTTCCTCCACCTTATGCTTGACCTCACAAAAAATTTCAAAAGAAAAAAAAAAAAAGAATCACAAAGTAGTGGTGTTGAAAATAACCCCCAAACCAATCCTGTATTGTTTTGTGTATATAGAGATGATTTCAAGTATAATTAGCATCCATCTACTCTGCGGATACATTTTATACACAAAAGCAGAGAGCTCGGTTATTGATATAATCTGTATCCTCAAGTAATTGAGTGGAACCAGACAGAATTTAGATGTAGAGACTACAAAACACCGTACCATATGTATGGCTTGTCTTGGATGTGTAGCTGTTAGGTTATGCCACTGATGCATTCTGTTTAGTCAACAAACCAACCATGCCGCTTCTTCATACAGATGAGGCGTCTCGTAAAGGCTCAGTTTCGTGTTGGACAACCTGATTCTGATGGTTATTGTCCAGAGGCATGTACTGCGACATGATAGCCATTATCTCTGTGTCCATGTATGACTGCATACACAAAATAGGAGCATTCATGAACATGGGAATATATTTTTTGTAAGCTAAGTTTGTTCAATCCACATACCCTAAGTCTGTATTTGTAGAATATGTATCCAGCTATTCCAGCACCAAGTGCAACAGCTATAACCGCAAAAGTAAGGAACCGTCCAAGTTTTGACGAGTGTCTTTCTGTACAATAAATATACAGAATCAAATTAAAATTCCGAATGCTTCTCACGTTGTGGTCTATGGAACAAAAATAAATAAATTTAATCTTACCAATGCATGTGTCATGCTCCATTATATACAATTTATCTCCTTTACATTTGCAGTCATATCCACCCCATGTGTTCTTACAGCTGCAACCATCACACTGACAAACCGTGCCTTCCTTGCATTCGTCTACATCTGTAATGGTAGATGAAATATATATTGTTAGGTTCAAGTACTTATCACTGTGTCAAAAACTATAACTGATAAAGAAGATAACTTTATTTCTTTATAAGCCGTCATAACATTTTTGAGAGGTAGGATGCTGGACTTGATTTATTATCGGCATCCACCCAACAGTCCTCTTAGCCACCAATTGTTGGACTTGACGATTTACCAGTCTTGACTCAATAATCGTCTAACCACCAATTGATGGACTTGGTCCTTTACCAGCCTCCGCCCAACAATCCCCTAGCTACCAATTGATGGACTTAATCCTTTACCGTCCTCCGCACATACATATATAAATGTTACAACTTTATGTAGTGCCCACTGTTTAAAAGATTTAGAGGGCTCTTAAAAAAAAAAAAAAAAAGATTTTAGAGGGAATTAGTAGAGAGTACGTACCTTCACATTTATGGCCATCCCCTCTAAAGCCATAGGGACATTTACAGCCGGTAATAAGAGCTTCCTACTTTGTATTAGACATATTTTAGCAAATTGAAGTTTCAAATAAAATTGACAGAGAAGGAGATTTTAGAGAAGGGATTGCATCACTGAACTGAGCAAGCAGAAAAAGTTGTTCTGTCTTTTGTCTCTGACCAGCAACCGCCATTATTTATCATGCACCTTCCAGGTCCAACAGCTTTGGGAAAAAGAAAATAAAAACTTTAACCAGAGAAAGATTTACTTGTTTGCCATAATCTAAAACACACTCCAAAGTGTAAACTAGCAGATTAAATAATGCAATTTAAGCATATGATCGAGTTGGAAACCGTACCTTCACATGATGTATATCCATCTCCTTTGTACTGAACACCATTCATCGATGGGCACTCGCATACTCTTCCCCTAAATGTGTCCTTGATAAAAAGAAAATTTGGATAATGGCTATGGGGAATGAGCATTTCATAAAGCATCATCATACTCAAAGAATAATGTTGGGTGGAGGCCAGTAAAGACCAAGTCCAACACCATATAACTAGGGAAATTTTTGAACGGAGACCGATAAAAGGCCAAGTCAGCACTTGGCTCTAGAAAATATATGGTGACTGTATAAAGGAATAAGGTTGCGCCTCAGCTACTAGCTATAGCTTTGGCCTAGTAGTAAGCGCTTGATCCTTGATCCTAACAAATAAGTTATCTGCAAACAACAACAGAGCATTCATTCCTTTAAATACCTTGCAGGCTGTTATGTTAGATTTTGGATCATGCCAGCACCCGCCATTCCCATCAAGACACTCATTTGTCTCAAGATCTGAATGTCAATAAAAAATAATAATAAAACATCATTGCATCACATGTGAATAAGATTAAACCAAAGAACTCAAAGCAAACCTCCACTAAGACAAATTGCAGGTTCACTTGTTTCCTTAAACCCAGCACATATGGCTTTCAATACAGCAGTCCTTTCAAGTTTACCTTCAGAAAGCACAAGGGTTTAGAGCACCCATATAAGCTTAAACAAAATGACAACATAAAATTATATAACCAACCTCTGTATTGGACATCATTTATGACCATTGTAGGCAAGATAGTAACATCACCACGAGAACCTCTACCAACCTTAAAAAAAAAACACTTTTAGAGGCATATGTAGTGCCAATAGTCCCCCCCAGGCCCCAGGCCCAGGTAAAAAGAAATGAATGAAAGAAACAAGGAAGACAATTGATCTTCTCTGCAATATCTTGACAAAGTAATTAGGATTGATCTTAGAATCTATGCAGCAGGCTTTGAATGATTATATATAACTAATGGATCTTTGTAATGGTAAGTGCAGAGAAAGCATGAACCTGTAGGTCTTGCTCAGTTTTCAGGACTGCATTTTCCACATCAGCTTCAGGATCACCCATGCACTTCTTTATCTTCTCAATGGGCAGGTCTGATGAGGTAAAAGGGAAGCTATTAAGTATGGTCTAAATTAAATATGAAAGAATCTGTTGATGGAGGGAGGGAGGGAGGGAGCAGTTACCAAGAGATTTCATGACTTCTTCTGCGCATTCTTTGCTGTACTGCTTTTTCTTCATTGAACACCTGATGTGGAAATCTGTGACGTAATCCCACCAAACCCAGGAGTTTCCGCTCTCATTTGCAACCCTGTGAACACAAAGCTGCCTCAAGTTCTCAAAGACTACATCCTTTCCTTCATACCCTTCCCCAAAATCCTGTTCTGGATCAGGTGCACAGTATCTCCCGTGGTTTATGCACTGAGATTTGCATTGACTGCTACCAATAAAAGCCTGAGGGCAATACCATGTTATATAGTGAGGCGTGAACATAGTATAACCACCCTTTTCAAGAATCTGAGCATGCCCCTTAAAATTCTTAATAAAATTCATCTGCTCATCGCAACGAATCCCACACTCATCATTGCTATTAGTCCACAGTTCGTACTCCACCCGCTCATCAGGGTGGGGCATCGACTCCGTCCAATCCATTTTGATCACAACTTCCTCTCCTTTCTTCAGAGCCGCCTTCAAGCTCTCACCAAAGGACTGTTCAATCAAAGCTGATGGAATCCCAATCTTCTCTATGTATCCATCTGCATCCGAGCTTTCATCAGGAGAATCCATAGTTATCAGATTCTCATCAATGGTATCAGCTACTAAAACAGCTGCTGCTCCAGCCTGTTGTCCATTCCAGACCTTCAATGCAAAGTAGCATTCTGGAAAGGGAGAATTTTTAATGTTATTTATTATGACTGTAGGAAAGATAATTAAGCACTTTTGTGTCTTTATTTGTTTTTTTTTTATGACGAGGAAACCTTACAATCCTTTTGTGTGTAGGAAAATCCTGCCTTATGACTTTACCCTAGCCGACAAAGGATCACAAAGATGTAAACCAGCTTAAGTTATTCATAAGTCATAGTTGACAAGGGGACAAGAATTCAAACACATGACCTCTGGTTATAAGTGTAGATCTTGCCATCTTGTTTGGGTTACTTTTGTGGCTTTATTTAAGAGAGAAGTAAAAGGTTGGACCTGGAACTTTGTTCAATTGGAGTGATTCATCAAGCATAGTAAGAGAGTGTTGCTGCTTTAATGGAGTAGTGTATAGCTATTTAAAGAGTTAGTTACTGTAAAACACTATTACATACATATCCATAGAGGGTGAGTTAGGCCTTGGCCCCATGCGCGGCACACACATGAATTAGGATATCCCTTTAACTCTAAGGAACATATATTCCTTCCTTGTTAGATAAACCTAATCAAATTGAAATCTTAATAGAAGTACACTTTGCCCCTCAATTAAATTTCGGGTTCTGATTTTATTTATTCTCCTAAAAGATTGAATCCCCAATATTAAGGGTCCCCAAATCTCAACCTGACAAAGATCATTTGAGATGATGTAACTATTGGCGGAGCCACAGTGGGAGCAGTGGGGCAGCTACACCCACTCACCCGACCTCTACCCTATATATAGCCCTTGTATGTATATATGTATATATAGTACATGTTTTAGTATAAGTATAAGAAAACATAGAGTTCATTTCATTTTTTGTTCTAGATTTATAGGTAGGAGTCCATTTTTAGTCTTTTTTTTTTTTTTATCAAAACATCCACTTTTAGTCCTAGCATTATTGTTGCATGGACATTTTTTGTCCCCCGCCAAGAAAATTATTGAAATTTCGTTAAATACAAGAACATTTTGATCTTTTTTATACAAAGTAGCTAGGTTGATCCACTATATTTTTTATGTTTATTTTTTGAAAAAAAAATCAAAATTGAATACTGAAATGCTCTTGTATTTGACAAAATTTAAACAGTTTTGTGTGGGTGACCAAAAATGGTCATGCCACAATAATACTAGGATAAAAATAGATGTTTTGAAAAAACAGGACTAAAAGTGGACTACCACCTATAAATCTATGACCAAAATGGAATTAACTCGAAAATATATATATATATATATATATATATATATATATATATATATATATATATATATATGTAACAATTGTTAAGTTAGCTATGTTGGTAGAGCCACGTTTGAATCCAGGGCTTTCAATAGCTTCTTGAAATATATATATATATATAATGTTTTCTCAAAATTAATAATGAGATGTGTAATTTATAATGTGTATATTTGAATTGTTTTATCAAATTAATTATGTTTCATATTTTGTTATGAATATTTTTATAAAGTTTTGATGTGTTTTATTTTTCGTCTATATCCAATCATATTTGTGACCCTTGCTGGACAAAATTTCGCCACGGGATCAAATATCGATGTCACTTTGCAATGCTACTGCTGAATTTCGAATCTTGATCCCGTTTTTCAAATACTACCTATTGAATCAATAAGCTAAGCCCGTGCAGACTTCAAATTGTATTTCTATCATTCCTAAAGATAAATCGGTCCTTAATCATTATTATATCTAATATAACTACAGATAAAACTGAACCAAAATATAAAAATAAAATCACTATCCATGTACATACTTGCAAAGAAGGTTTCATTCATTGCATATAGCTACTGGCCTACCCAATGACAAATTATATATATATATATATATATATATATATATATATATATATATATATTCNTATATATATATATATATATATATATATATATATATATATATATATATTCTAACTCTCGGGCGGGAGTTACTGCTGTTTGAAAAGTCAACATAAAAGTAATATGAAAAGTCAACATAAAGGAAACAACTACCATGCTACAACTTTCGGATTAAACTAAGCATACTGCTTAGGTTCTATCGGCCAAAGTCAACCGTTCTAGCATCAGCAGAGCCGGCCAGTCCCCCAGCTCAGAAGAAAGAAAAGATCTTTGAACAATTCTGAGTAATAACACCATTTGAAGGAGAACTACCAGAAAATAAAAGTTTACTACTTTTTGAAAGATAAAAAAAAAAAAAAAAACAAAACAAAACAAAATCAAAAGCAGAGGTTTAAAAGTATGAATACTTTTTTTGTCAAAGCTACAACTTCTTATGCAAGTGTAGAAGAAAAAATTCAATTATCACTTCCAGATATCATAATTTTAACACAACAAAACATATATTGGATTACCTCCACGATCAACAAGAAGAATATTGGGGCGAGGAGTCTTAGACTTGAAGGGCTTATCACCCTCAAAAGCAGAGCATCCAAAGGCACCCTTTTGAGGGTACACAACAGTGCCAACCAAAGAGCCTCCATAGTCAGGAACCCCGAAATTCCCAATGGAAGCATCATACTTTGCGCGAATAGAGTATGGAGAAACGATACTTATGCTATTCTTCTCCACTACGAATCTCCCCTCAACAAAATCCAAACCCAAAACAACAGAAATACAAATCATAAAGATCAAAACTTTGAGCCTAGGAGAACTACCCATTCTTTAGAAGGTCGAAGAAACTTGAAAGGATTATTGTTGATGGTTTCCCGGGACTTGCGAATTCTGAGGCAATGAAGGAAAGAGGGGATGAGCAGGTGGAGAGGGGAGAGGAATACAAGTAGCAGGTTGTAGTCACTACATTACGCAAAGAGAGAGAGAGAGAGAGAGAAAGAGAGCTTGACTTGAGGTCTCTGGCGTTTGTGGGTCTTTGTCTTCTCTTTGCTTCGGCTTTGACGTAAAGAAAACGAAACGGGGAGTAGTGGCGGGTGGGAGGGGATGGGGGTGACATCGTGGAAGGAGTCAGAGCAACCAACACGATAGCAACCCAAGTCCCAGATAAACTAACGTTTCCCATTTATGATAGGGTCACAAGTGTGAGACCGTCCTTATTTGTAAGACGGATTGGGTCGGGTCGAAATAACATGCAAATGTCATACTTATATGCTCAAATATCATACTAATCAATAATACAATTTTGTTACTTATAAGAGAAAAAGTAATACATTTTTCATAATAAGTAATGTTGACAAGTACTCTTACTTATATGGAAAAATATACTACTTTTGAGTGAAAATGTAATACTTTTAAATCGAAATGTAAAAATATTGTATTTACCCTTATAAGTAACAAAAATTTTATTCCTGATTAGTATTATAATTGAGCATATAAGTATAATATTTGTGCATATAAGTACTACATTTACATCTTGACCCGACCGATCCGACCTGTCTCACGGTGAGACGGTCTCGCTCAAATTTTTGCCTTTATTATATATATATATATATATATATATATATATATATATATATATATAGAGAGAGAGAGAGAGAGGGATGCATTCAAATGAGAACAGTGCCCTCAAGAAAAAACTAAGAACTTAGAGTTAATTTCATTTTTGGTTCTAGATTTATAGGTGGTACTCCACTTTTAGTCCTTTTTTATTAAAACATCCACATTTGATCCTAGTATTATTGTGGCATGACCATTTTTTGTCCTTCTTCAACAAAATCGTTAAAATGACGTTATAATAAGGGCATTTTGATACTTTCTTTTGCAAAGTAAATTGATTCGCTATATTTTTATTTTTACTTTTTCGAAAAAAACCTCTATTTGAAGACCGAAATGTCCTTGCATTTATAGGAATTTTAACGATTTTGTTGATAAAGGACCAAAAGTGGTCATGCCACAATAATACTAGGACCAAAATGGGATGTTTTGAAAAAAAAAGGACTAAAAGTGGAATCACGCTTATAAATGTAGGACAAAAAATGAAATTAACTCTAACAGGCCGTTTGGTTGGGAGGAGGGAATTAAGAGGGAAAAGAATTGTAATTGGGTGGAATTGCAATTCAATGAATAATGTAGTAATTGAAATTACAGTGTTTGGTATGCAGGAATAGGAGTACAGGGAATTGAAATGTAAGAAGCGACAGAATGACTAAAATTCTCTTATGTTGTTGTAGTAGTAGTAGTAATAATAATAATAATAATAATAATAATAATAATAATAATAATAATTCTTTCAAAATAATAATAATAAGTATAATAAGAATAAGAATAAGTTTAAAAGAAAAGAATAAGAATAATAATAATAATTCTTTCAATAATAATAATAATAATAATAATAATAATAATAATAATAATAATAATTTTAAAAAAAATTAAAAAAAAACAAAGGATTGAGAGGAGGGGCAAAATGGTCTTTACACCCATATAATTGCCCCTCCTCTCCACCGAATTACAATTCATGGGGGGTACCCCATGAATTGTAATTCACCATTTGGAGGGAATTGCAATTCTGCGGAATTGCAATTCCCTCCAACCAAACACTGTAATTGCCAAATTCATTGAATTATAATTCAATGAATTACAACTCCCCCCAAATTACACCCAACCAAACAACCCCTAAGAACTTATTATATTCGTCCACGTGTTCAGATCTAATAGATGAGAAACATGATTTAAAAAAAAAATGGGTGGCATTTTCGTAAATAAGTGAACATTGAAGTGCAATTAAAATATATTACAAGTGTAAGTAGCAAGTTCAAGTGATTTTACTTGCATTTTTTACTTGCAAATATGCACCAACTACTTGCACTTATAACACATTTACTTGCACCAAAATTTGAGTTATTTACGAAAATGTCACTTCGTCGTTTTATAAAATTACATCTGATTCATTGATCTAGACACGTGGATGGTTGTGAATCGTTCTTAGTTCTTTCCTAGGCATCCGTTCTCATTAGAGCGCGCCCATATATATATATATATATATAAATCTTGTTGCCGTTATTTTATTTTATCAAACTTTCATTTCTTCCATTTCTTTTACCAAAATTTTCATTTCTCTAATTTTCTAAATTTATTTTTTTAAAACTAAATTATTGATAATTATAAACACAAATTTACACAACAGAATTATTGAGAAGTATAAACACAAATTTGCAGAACAGAAAATCATAGACAATGACTAAAGGAAATCTATACATGAAGGCAAACTACTTTTTAAACACAAATTTGCAGAACAGAAAATGATTTATGAGTCTATTTCACTTCTTTATTAGTTAACTACTTACCGGACCCGCATTGCGCAAATAATCCAATGCTCAATGTATATTTTTAAATTAGTGTTTCAGAATTTATCAAATATCATTCGTTATCCTGGCGTATATCAATCCAAAATTATCAAAGTAAATATTTCAAAAATGAATAACTATAACCTGTGGCAGAAATATTAGATTAACTGGTGCATTAACCGTTTTAGAGCAAAGCACCCTTATTGGATAGTACCTTAAGTATAGTTTTTGCAACACAAAACCTATTAACTGGTGCTTCCTCTTATGACAACTTTCGCCAGAAATTAATTCTTAATTTGATCCAGTCTTCTAGTGTGGTTCACTGCAATTTTAGTGCCTTGGCACAGTGCACCTTCAAAAACAAAATCAAATCCTTCTTCCCCAAAAAAACAATGATAATAGGCATAATTTCTCTTCCGTGTTCAATATATATTGTAAATTAGGTATACCGTTTCATCAGTGCCCAATGCGTGATTCTAATTAATTGAACAGAGTTCATGTTAAATTTTATATTATATTAAAAAAAACAACCATCAAAGCGAACTATTATTGTGAAATCAAATCACGAATACAATGAGGGACATCTGAGTCCCACACCTCCCGACTAGTATACGAGCAAGAAGCTCTGGCCAAAGAGTGAGCAATCACATTGGCTATTATATTGTATTTTTTAATACACTCTAACATATTCATAGTATATGTTTAACAATTATGTCAATTTTGATTGAGATGAAGTTCAAACCTAAGACCTTGCTTATGAAAATCAATGAGTAAGTTAAGAATAATAAATATAGTTAACTAAATATTCCGTTACTAAAGTTTAACTAACGGAATGCAGGGATATTTAGGAAAAGTAAATGATATAATAGAGGATAAAGTAGTAAAAATAATTAAAAATACTAAAATTAAAAAATATGAACCATTTATTTCAACAAACAATTACACTAACATTTATTAGTTCCCATTAGGAGGCTAACTTTATTGGCTCTTATTAGGTTTGTAGATTGTAGATTGTAGATAATATAACTATTGCTCTGTACTTATCTATGATGGGGTTGTGGGCCCAAGGGCCCATTTTATTGTCAAGGTCTGGTTTCAAGAAGAATACCAGAGGTTTTGTTGGGCTCAAAGGACAAATGTTATACTATGAATCATGATTCATATTGCATTGTGAACCCTGGTCCAAAAATCATATATATATATATATTAAAGGCGCATAACATAGTAATTATAGACACATAACATAATAACTACTGATGGTTTTATTGGGACCAGGTCCACCATAAACCGGGTATAAAGAATATTAAGCGTAAAGGGGAAATAATAATGTTATTAATTGGGTGTGAGGCCCAACGGAGCACGTACAAAATCCAAGAAATATCGGTCCAGAAATGGCTATCCGAATGATAAATAAACTAATAGCTGAAGGACTGGGGAATAAATATAATAAGTAAAGATCCTAAGGACTAGCTAATAAATAAAGCCAACAAATAACTAAAGAACCTTGTTGGGGATTGACCCCTGTCTCTACCACGCGGCGGACAAGACTTGGACCACTAGACCAGAGAAGTTTTCGTAACTTGATTGGTGTCCTGAACAGACCGCGAGCCCATCTATTTATACTATCGCACACCCAATCTTCACCATCCACGTGTATGGCGTAGGGTGGGGTTTTTTCTCCACCAACCACGTCCCCCCCTACCCCTGCTTCCCCTTGACCAACCACACACCCCCTACCCCAAGTTCTACCTCATGCTCGTTCAGCCAGCCCGCTCTTCACGTGCAAGGCGCCACGTGTCGGCACCCCTTGGACCACGACACCACGTCAGCCGCCTAACCTCGCCGCCTTCGCTCGGGCCTCTGCCACTGTCCCCCTCCACTGCTAACAACCCTGCCGTCTCCGACCTAACCACCACGCACCCCGTTTGGTCCAGCCGTCTTTGGGTTCGCCCGGTTCAACCGCCACAAGCTCTACACGGTTAAACTGCCACAGGCTCCGCCCGGTTCAACAGCCACAGGTTCTACCCGGTTCAACCGCCACATGCTCCACCTGGTTCAATCGCAATAGGCTCCACTCGATTCAACCGCCATAGGTTCTACTCGGTTCAATCGCCACAAGCTCCACCCGGTTCAACAACCACAAGCTCCTTCTTGGTCTCCTGCTTGCTTGCCTCCATGCATGTCGCCCATGCCACATGTCTCCCTAGCCCAACAAGATTTGAGCCCAACCTCTTTCTTTCACTACCCACAGGCCAAGACTTAGTACAATAAAATGGGCCCCGGGGTTCCATGGCCCCATCATAAGTCCTCCACTTTCTTTGGTTGTCTTTGACGAGTAAAGAAAGTATCGTCAGTCTTGACTTTCTACGCGCCTCGACGCTCTCCTAAAAGCTCTTCATCTCTTCCGGATAGCTCGATGCACAATTTCTATTGCCTATTGCGCAGGTTTGTTGAGATGCCACGCCGCGAGGGTAACCTAGTGGTCTATCGAGGAGAGGAGTATATCGATCGTGTCGACCACCAAGAAGCGAGACAGTGCGTGTTGACCGTTGAGAAGCAGGATAGATGATATGTCGACGGCTGAGAAGTGTGATAGATGATTTGTCGACCGCTAAGAAGGGGGAAGGGGGATAAACTTCTATTCCGTCTTTCCTGTGTTCTAATTGCTCCCTCCTTCATTCTCCTCGTGCCTTACATGGAATTTCTAAGGTTTGTGTGCCGCCTGCTGCCTCATGCTAGCACCACGTACCTCTTTCAAGGCCGAGAGACCCTTTTTTTTAGTTCACGCTGGGTTGCGTACCTTTCCCGGCATGTCCAGGTGCATTCGGGGTATTCGCTGAGTTCTTTAAGGTCACACCCATTGACTTGGGAACACCGCCTTTTAAGGGTTGTGGGCTGTCGGCTGCCTCATGCCAGCGCCACTCACCTTTTTTTTTTATTTTTCTTTCTTTTTTTCATTTTTTTTCGAGTGCCGTTGGGTTGCGTACCTTTCCCGGCATGCCCAGGTGCATTTGGAGTATTCGCCGAGTTCTTTAGGGGTCACGCCCATTGACTCGGAAACACCGCCTTTTAAGGGCTGTGGGCTGCTTGCTGCCTCATGCTAGCGCCACTCACCTTTTTCTTTCTTTTTTTTTTTTTTTCATTTTTTGAGTACATGCTGGGTTGCGTACCGTTTCCGACATGCCCAAGTGCGTTTTGGGTATTCGCTGAGTTCTTTAGGGTCACACCTATTGACTTGGAAACACCACCTTTTAAGGGCTGTGGGCTGCCTGCTGCCTCATGCCAGCACCACTCACCTTTTTCTTTCTTTTTTTTTTTTATTTTTTTTAGTGCAAGCTAGGTTGCATACCTTTCCCAACATGCCCAGGTGTGTTTGGGGTATTCGCCGAGTTCTTTAGGGGTCACGCCCATTGACTCGGAAACACCGCTTGTTAAAGGTTGTGGGCTGCTTGCTGCTTCATGCTAGCGCCACACACCTTTTCCTTTTTTTTTAATTCTCTTTTTTTCTTTTCTTTGCTTTTTTTTTTCCAGTGCATGCTGGGTTGCGTACCTTTCCCGGCATGCCCAGATGCATTTGGGGTATTCGCCGAGTTCTTTAGGGGTCACGCCTATTGAGTCTGGAACACCGCCTTTAAAAGGTTGTGGACTACCTGCTTCCTCAAGCTAACACCATGCACTTTTTTTCTTGTTTTTTTGTGCTTGATGCTAAGTTAATAACGAGAAAGCTGTAGTTGTGAAAGCATATATGGGCTTTTATTGAAGAAAAATAAAGAGAACATATATATATGTCATATATAAATACCTCGAAGGCTTATTCTTGTGAAACCTTTACCACTTGCTCCGAGTTGATCTCGAAGGTTTATTCGTGCAACACCTTTCTCACTTGCTCCAAATTTATTCGACCCTTATGCCGAGTTTGTCTGGTTCCAAGCCGTTCCTTATTTTTTGCTTACTAGTAGTTGTTCTTCCCCTATTCTTTGACAGGCCTTTCGGTAGCATTCACGAGCCATTTGTTGGACCCCTCGCACCACTCCGATCCCTTTGGGAGTGTGGAACTTTAGGCACAAGTGTTTCATCGATATGACTCCCTTTACGTCCGCCAGCCCTAGTCTTCCCAAGATGATATTGTGGGCACAGGTTATCCCGACGACCACAAAATCCATCTCTACTTCCTTTATGCTTGGGGGGACTCCTAACTCCACAAGCAACCGTATGGGTCCTTCGATTTCAATAGTATCCCCCGTAAACCCAACGAGTGGAGTTTTGACTGGTCGGAGTTGATCTTGGGCGAACCCTAGCTTCACGAAGACATCGTAATACATCACGTTTACACTACTCCCTATGTCCACTAAGACCCGTCTCACCTCGGTCCCATTTATTCAAATTGAGATTACCAAGGCGTCGCAAGACGGGATTCCCTTACCTGGGAGGTCGCCATCCGAGAAGGTAATACTTTCTTGTCTTTGTTTCCTAGGGACATGAGGTTTCTCCACTGACCCTACATACTTTTCTTCGGCTCCCACGGGAGACCATCCCCCGAAAATCACATTTATGACCAGGCGCTTGCCCTTATCTGTGGAATCCTTGGCAGATTTATCTTCGGGTGGAGCAGGGTAGCGAAGGTGCTCGACCTACTCCTTCTTCCATACGTTCACGTGGTGCATCCTATTCCAATCAATGTAGTTTCCTAGCTGGCCTGATTGAATGAGTGTTTCTATCTCCTTTCTCCAAGCTTGACATTCATATGTGCTATGCCCATATCGGCGATGATAGCGGCAATATTTTCCCTAGTTGGCGATCGCTACGTAACCTTACTCGGTAGGTTTCACCAGTTAGCACTCTTCAGCGTATGCCAGTTTCTCGCTAGGTCGGGTCCTGAGGGGAGTGAGAGGGGTCGCAAAGGGGGCTTTCGAGGGAAGACGAGGGACCCACGACGGTGGTACCCTTTGGACTCCTACAGGGTTATGGGGGCCGCTGCTAAACACACCCTTCCCTTTATTCAAGGGGTTATTTTCTTCCGGCGGGCTTGTCCCTTTCTTCTTGACGGGTTCCTCATCTCGAGGTTTATTCGCGAAGTTTTTCTCCCTGCCTCCTTTGAGTCGATTTGCCTCCTCGGTCTCTGCGTATCTATCTGCCTTTGCCATGAGCGCGGCATATGTACACTGGGTATTACACCACAAACTCTTATAGAGCTCTCCTGCCTTTAGGGCATCTATAAACATCACAATAGCAGATTTATTGTCTACATTTTCCACGTCTGCCTCCTCCGTTCGCCAGCGGACTAGGAATTCTGTTAGAGATTCTTATACCCCTTACTTCACGATAGTGAGGTGCGTAAAGTGCTTTCGACCCTTCTTTCCCCTCATGAAATGGGTAATAAAATTCACCGCCAGGTAGTGAAAGGAATCAATAGAGTTATCCTTCAAATTGGTGAACCACCGTTGAGGCTGCCCCGCCAGTGTGGAGAAAAATGCCCTACACATCGTTGCTTCGGAGGATCCTACTAGCATCATGGTGGCCTGATAAGCCATGACATGGTCTTGAGGGTTATCCGACCCGTCGAAACGTTTGACACTCGGGGGCTTGAAGTTAGGAGGGAGTGGCTCCCTCATTATCCTCCGGGTGAACGGTGGGGTTACCGTGATCTTAAGTACCTCCGAGACGTCACCATGCTCCTTTCACTGGAGTAATTCAGTGATCTTGGCGTCTACCTTCTTCGCCAGCCCTCGGGTGGTGCAATTTTTGTCTGGGTGGGGCCCGTGAATCCACCTCAAGTCCCTTCCGCCATCGGGGTACGATACATGCTTTTACCTTCTAACTCCTCAGCGGATTAGGAAACCTTCTTGGGAATCTCGTTTCCCCACTCAGGTTCCTAGTCGAGGGAGGCCCGTAGGCTTCTCCTTGCGCTATGCCCGGCCTGGGGTGAGCCAGGCCTACCTTCAAGGTTACCGGGAAGTAGGGCCGCGGGGATCTGCCTCGGAAACCCGTTCATGATGTTAGCGACCTCGGGGCGTGCGGGGGCAGCCTCTACCTCCGATGGGGTGGAGTAGGCTCTCTTAGTTCCTCTTTCGGCTCCTGCCATTTTAATGGGAGCATATCCACCTCTGAAGGGAAGCGGAGTTTGCCTAGCAGCGCCTCGCGTTTCCCCATTAACATCACGTGGCGAATTAACGCTCTTTAACTTGGCCATTTTGGCGTATTTGGGTTTGTACAAGAATTGGTAGAGACTAGGAACATGTGCTTTTTGCAGTGTTCCCCACAGACGGTGGCAATGATGATTTTATTGGGACCGGATCCACCATAAACTGGGTATAAAGAATATTAAGTGAAATAGGGAAATAATAACGTTATTAATTGGGGTGTGGGGCCCAACGGAGCACGTACAAAATCCAAAAAATATCGGCCCAAAAATGGCAATCCAAATGATAAATAAACTAATAGCTGAAGGACTGGGGAATAAATATAATAAGTAAAAATCCTAAGGACTAGCTAATAAATAAAGACAACAAATAATTAAAGACCCTTGCTAGGGATTGACTCTGTCTCTACCACGCGGCGGACAAGACTTGGACCACCAGACCAGAGAAGTCTTCGTGATTTGATTGGTGTCCTGAACAGACCGCGAGCCTGTCTATTTATACTATCGCACACCCAATCTTCACCAAAGATGTGATGGATAGTTACAAGAGGATCTTGAATCAAGATAATAGATCTTGTAACCTACTCTGATACCAAGTGAAAATGTGTGTAATTGTACTTATTAACACACATAGTCAAGTTCTTGCGGGATGAACTTAATGACTAAGTTCCACAAGTATTGACTAGTCAATCTAACTCTACAACACTCTGTAAACTATTCTTGAGGTAGTTTAGATCGTAGTTCAACATTCAAATGATAGAGAATAGTAAAGACTTCAAAGCAGTAAAAGTACTTAGTAGTTTGTTAACCCAGTTCAGAATAACGTTCATACATCTGGGGGCATCACTCTGATTAGCCCAACTCTTCATTGAATTCAAACTAAAGATTTGTACCAATAATGAGTAGAATACACACAGAGAACTTCTTGGATATTCTGCAGTCATCGATCCATAGAGTTCTTCCTTGAAGAGTTGTCAAGCTTTGATCTCTCGATCTCTTGTATTGAGGCTCCCCCTCAACAGCAGCACACCATGCCTTTCATCATAGTGAATGCTTGCCCGAATTCCCTTAAGAGAATTTCAACTTGAATCAAAGAGATACTTTGCCAAGTTATCTGTTTAGCGCTCTCAGACTTGCTCTGTGGTAAATCTCTATTAATCCAACTCTACCTCTGGAAGATGATAGGATCTTCTTATATCTGATGGGAATAGATTTGGTTGTAACTGAATAACTGTTCTGAACATCTTTTTGAACAACTCCCATCCTTGGTTCAGTTTCATGTCTTCAGGTCTTCGAGTCTTCTAAACTAAGTTCCGAACTATATAATCATCTTAAACAGACTCGATCTAATATTAGTACAATGAAACAACCTAACTTATTGAACTATCTTTTGAACTAGAAGTAGAATAACTATTTGACAATGATACTTAACAATATGGGAATCTTCACTAAGGACTTCCCATCAACTCCAAACTTTTTGATGAGATCTTTGGTATACTTGGATTGATTGATGAAGATTATTTCTGGAACTTTCTTGACTTGCAGTCCTAGGATACAATTTAGTTTTCCCATCATGCTCATCTCAAATATTCCTTGCATGAGTTTGGAGAATTTCTCACACAAAGATGGATCGGTGCTACCAAATATAATATCATCCAAATAGATTTGCACCAAGAGAATATGTTCTCCATCTTTTATTCGAAAAAGGGTTTTATCCACTTATCTTTTTGTGAATCCACAATTGATAAGGAAACACGAGAGGGTGTCATACCAAGCCCTCGGCGCTTGTTTCAATCCATACAAGGACTTCTTTAACTTGTAGACTTTATCCATGCCCATTTCTGATTGAAAACCTAGAGGTTGTTCAACATACACTTCTTCTTCCCAAAAACCATTGAGAAATGCACTCTTGACATCCATTTGGAAGACTTTGAAGTCTTTGTATGTGACATAAGCTAGAAATATTCGAATTGCCTCCAACCTTGCTACGGGTGCGAAAGTTTATTTAAAATCGATGCCTTCTTCTTGATAATAACCCTTGGCAAAAAGTCGAGCCTTGTCCCCAACAATGACTCCTTGTTCATCCATTTTGTTCCTAAAGACCCATTTTGTCCCAATGACATTTTGGTGAGTAGGTCTTGGAACTAGCTCCCATACTTCGTTTCTTTCGAACTGATGGAGCTCTTCCTGCATGGTTGTGACCCAATCTAGATCACTTAGAGCTTCTTCCACAGTCTACGGCTCGATCTGTGAGAGAAAACACGCCATCATGCATTCACAAATCAATGTACGAGTCCTTACACTATCTCTGACATTTCCAATGACTTGATCATGTGGATGGTTCCTTAACCACCTCAAATCTTGTCGAAAACTCGTAGGAAGTGCCTCTTCATCTACTGCATGAATGTTTGGTGTAGGTGCATCTACGAACAGCTCGAGTACCAACGGCTCGGTTGCTTCGACTGATGTCGACTTGGGTAAATAGACTTGACTTGGTAGACGAATAGAGAATTATTCTAGTTTGGGTTCGATGTCTCGACTCCCTTCGACTTCGTCTACTATTCGTTCTGCTTCTCCTGAGTCCCTGCACAACTCGGGCTGATTCTCCTGAATGCATAAACGATCTATGCCCTCGGACACATTCTCAAGTCTTGGCTGATTGATGATTCATCTAACACGACATGGTTTGATTCTTTAACCACCATGGTTCGTTTGTTGAGAACACGAAAGGCTTTACTTATAGCTAAATATCACATGAAAAGTCCTTCGTCAACGCTTTCGTCGAAAGCCTTTAGATATGTTTTTCCGTTGTTGTGAATGAAGCATTTGCTGCCAAAGATATAAAAGTAGCTCACAGCTAGTTTCTTGCCTTTCCATAGTTCGTAAGGTGTAATCCCATGAACTTTGTTGATAATGGATCAGTTTTTAGTGTAACATGTTGTGTTAACAACTTCGGCCCAAAACCTTTTAGGTAAGCCAGAAAAAACTATCATCGTCCTTGCAGATTCCTTAAGTGTCTAATTCCTCCTTTCGGCTACTCCATTCTGATGTGTAGTCTTCGCCGCTAAAAGGTGAAAGAGGATTCCAAATTGACTATAGAAGTCTTGAATACCTTTGTCAGGGATGAAATCTGTACCCTGATATGATCTAATCTTGATAATGTTGGTTCCCTTTTCTGTCTGAAGTTACCTCAACATCTCAGGTAGCATTTTCTTGATCTCGTTCTTTTTATTTAAGAACAATGTCTGTTAGGAATAAATTGTAATAGTTTTTTATATTCCAAAGTGTACTGAAAAATATTAGATTCCCCAAAGTTTTATTTTCTAGTGTCTTAAGTGAGTCAAAGATCAAAAGGAAAATCAAGCACTCTCAAAAGGAATAAACTCGAGAAAGCATCATCATATGGAAAATAAATTGGAAATGACAAAGTCACGCAATTAAAGAATATTTTGAAGCATGAAGGAAGGAGTAACAATGACATGAATCGGAGAAGATGATGACATTGCATGAATGCTACGTGAGGACCAAGAAAAGGATTACATCAAGAAGGATATTTTATTAACAAATAATTCGTATAGGCAGAATGGGCTTACCGTGTGGTCACTCACCATTAGTTATGCATAAATGCACCATAAAGTATACATATCTAATGGTTGGGGTGTTTCCTTTTTTCTTTCTTTTATTTGGGGTTGAATTTGGGGTTGGTGGTATAATGGTATTGCCCATTCTAGTCTCCTTCTTATTGGTTTGTTGTATACGTTATAAATTAAACCTCTTATTTCGGCTGGCAATGGGTGTGAGAGCATAGTCCAATGTCGGGGGGTGATGGCGTCTCTGAGTGTATTATTTTGGCTAGTTCACTGCACCACTAGGATGCTAATAATCTTGCTCATAGCAGGTTGGCTAACAGGATGTTGCACCGTCCTTTCTATCTAGTGCACCGCACCATGTGCCAACCACTTTGTGTGTACGTCATTTTCATGGACTAAGGTGTGTAGGGTTTGTCATCGGGTTTACATAGTAGGATGCTAGTATTGTTGGAGTTGGGCGTTGCACCATGCCTCCTGTGCAGTGCACCACCACCATGCGCCAACCACTTGGAGTGTTCGGATGTTAGCCCCAACAATAGAATTCAGTACCAAGTGGACTAATTCGCCCTTATAATTAGTAAAAGACAAGTGCACCACGTACTAGCCAGATATATTATCCCCGTAAAACTACACATATCTCAACCGTCCAAGCTCCAATATGAAAGGTGTATACGGGTCTACAGGTTCACATGATAGCGCTGATTCACACCTGGAACAGACTATATATATATATATATATATATATATATATATATGCGGTTGACCTTCTTAGGTGCTGTTGTTTTAGATGTGTGGTTTTCCTTCTTAAGGTGTGTGAAACTTAAGGTACGTTATTTTAAAATGTTAGGTGTGTGGTTTGTGTTCTTAAGGTGCTTTGTTTGTGTGCTTAAGATGCATGGTTTGTGTACTTGGTGCATGATTTATGTACTTAAGGTGCGTTGGACTAAAGCTTTGTGTGCGTGGTTTGTGTTTTTAAGGTGCTTTGTTCGTGTGCTTAATGTGCATGGTTTGTATACTTAAGGTGTGAAGGCCTAAAGCTTTAGATGCATGGTTTCATTTTTAAGGTGTGTGATTTGTATGTTTAAGGTACATCAGTCGTTAAAACTTAAAGTGCACAATTTTAAACCTGTAGGTGCGTGGTTTGTATTCTTAAGGTGCGTCTTTTTTAGTCGCACGGGAAGCTATACTCGCACCTGAACCCTTCCATATATATATATATATATATATATATATATATATATATATATATATATATATATATATATATATATATATATATATATATATATATATA
>NC_044925.1:14957554-14978710 GCF_003576645.1 Ipomoea triloba
TATATATATATATATATATATATATATATATATATATATATATATATATATATATATATATATATATATATATATATATATATATATATATATATACAATTATTTATTTATTCATGCTATTACAAAATGTGCTTAAAATAGTTTACATATTCATAAACGATCGATCGGTGACATTTGATAAGAAGATGTAGCATTGTAAAATATCTTAGATAGTTGCGGTTGAAATAGAAAATTTGATAAATATGATTATTTTTTAATATTAATATATTAGAATATATTTTCGATAATATTGATATTATTTAATTAGATAATATCGCTCATTTCTATATAAACATTCTGAGATTGTTAACCTCCAAAAAATATTATCGAATATTCAGAAACTCCTCCATGAAGATTATGTCAAATATGTTGATCCAAACCTCTATTGAAAATTAGGTCCTTTAATGAAGAACAAACATATAAGCTCTTCTCTGAAGATCAAGTCACTTGAATTTCAGAGGCCCTTCAATGGAATGTTCAAGGCATTCAATTGAAAAATTAGAGGACCATCTACATATCTTGTACCCATACCGCATTGATACTACTTGTAAAATTCAATTATCTTTGTAGCATTAATGCAATATGAGTACTGATACTTCATTTTTTTGCTGATAATTATATAACGATCTGGCAAGTGCACCTCAATTAGAGGAATCTTCAACATTCGAACAAAGCTCTCATGTTTCTGACAAGTATGCTCTTTCTATGTTTATCTATTTTATATATATTCTGGGTGGAAGAACATACATACCCAAAAGGTTTGTGCATGACTATTTTTTTTGTTAAAATAAGGCTATTAGTGGTCGAACAGTGGCTCAAACTTGGCCCAGGTCAGATTCTTTTGCAGATTTGTTACTGAAGCAGTCTGATATTGACTGACTGGTTCATCATGCTGATTGCTGGTTACATTCAAGCTCTAATTTCCTATTCTGATTTTACATGTGTCAGATGAGCTCAATAGATGCAGCAATTGACAGGAGAATATCAGAAAGCAGGTTGGCCGGGCGTATGGCGTTTTAGGAGCCAGTTGCAATATCTAGGAGGAGCCAGGTGCTTATGTCAAGTTCTAGTTTTCTATATCCACTGCCCTCACAAGTCTTAGATTGCTTGCTTGCTTGGTCTCCTCTTGCAAATTGCAATGTACTCACTCTGGTTGTATTTTTTTGGGGAGTAAAAGACGGATGGAAAGTTTGTGGGAGGCACCCTTGACCAATTACACACATTTGATTGGCGTAGGCTGTGCATTAACAATTATTTATTTCCTTTGAAACTAAAATTCGGGTATTATATTATTGTGTTACTGCAAAATTCTAATAATTGGTTGGTTGGAGAAAGTATTATTGAGATGAGATGTACCTCTTGCTTTGAATTTATAGTTGATAGAGAGCGAGCTGATGTATGTATAAAAGGGAAAGGCGCCCTCCCTCAATAGAGCAAAATCATAGCTTATTTTTGTGTGCAGTAAAAGAATTTCAAGTACAAGAAGTCAACAAATAAAATAAAATAAATAATTTTAAACATACAGGAATAAGACGTTTACAACTTGTGAATGAATGACAATATAATGTCAGTTGGTAAATTTTGTTTCGTTTTCAATTACTCCGTATTTAGATATATAAAATTATAATTGTACGTTGATATAGAAAATTTGATAATTATCTTTATTTTTTTAGTACTACTAACTCTGTAACATTTCGTATCTGTTTATAATTACTTTCTTAATCTATTAAAGGCACAAAGAGTTAATATCACCTCCACTGAGGCTTGAACTCACTTCCATCCATATGGGAGTATAATTGGATGTTATTAAACCACAATGTCTAATTTGTATATATTTTGAAATATTAGTATATTTGAATATATTTTGGATACTATTGATATTATCTAATTTGTTTAATTAGATTATAAATTTTTTTTGAATGTATTAGGAGTTCTCATTTCTACGTAATCATCATGGAAAAATCATGTAAACATTTTGAAAATAGCCCCTCTATGAAAACTTCATGTTGATCCAAACCTCTATTGAAGAGACTGCTTTTCTTTGAAAATCAAGCTACTTGAATTCCGAAGGCCCTTCAAATGGAGTGTTCATGATCTGCTTTTAAAATCAAGTCAAATCAAGCTACTTGAATTTCGGAAACCATTCAGTGGAGTGTTTAAGGCATCCAATTAAAAAATCAGTGGTCGGAGAGACCACTCTTCTTTGAAAATCAAGCCACTTAAATTCCGGAGACCCTTCAAAATATATACAAATTAGACATTGTGGTTTAATAACATCCAATTATACTCCCATATGGATGGAAGTGAGTTCAAGCCTCAGTGGAGGTGATATTAACTCTTTGTGCCTTTAATAGATTAAGAAAGTAATTATAAACAGATACGAAATGTTACAGAGTTAGTAGTACTAAAAAAATAAAGATAATTATCAAATTTTCTATATCAACGTACAATTATAATTTTATATATCTAAATACGGAGTAATTGAAAACGAAACAAAATTTACCAACTGACATTATATTGTCATTCATTCACAAGTTGTAAACGTCTTATTCCTGTATGTTTAAAATTATTTATTTTATTTTATTTGTTGACTTCTTGTACTTGAAATTCTTTTACTGCACACAAAAATAAGCTATGATTTTGCTCTATTGAGGGAGGGCGCCTTTCCCTTTTATACATACATCAGCTCGCTCTCTATCAACTATAAATTCAAAGCAAGAGGTACATCTCATCTCAATAATACTTTCTCCAACCAACCAATTATTAGAATTTTGCAGTAACACAATAATATAATACCCGAATTTTAGTTTCAAAGGAAATAAATAATTGTTAATGCACAGCCTACGCCAATCAAATGTGTGTAATTGGTCAAGGGTGCCTCCCACAAACTTTCCATCCGTCTTTTACTCCCCAAAAAAATACAACCAGAGTGAGTACATTGCAATTTGCAAGAGGAGACCAAGCAAGCAAGCAATCTAAGACTTGTGAGGGCAGTGGATATAGAAAACTAGAACTTGACATAAGCACCTGGCTCCTCCTAGATATTGCAACTGGCTCCTAAAACGCCATACGCCCGGCCAACCTGCTTTCTGATATTCTCCTGTCAATTGCTGCATCTATTGAGCTCATCTGACACATGTAAAATCAGAATAGGAAATTAGAGCTTGAATGTAACCAGCAATCAGCATGATGAACCAGTCAGTCAATATCAGACTGCTTCAGTAACAAATCTGCAAAAGAATCTGACCTGGGCCAAGTTTGAGCCACTGTTCGACCACTAATAGCCTTATTTTAACAAAAAAAATAGTCATGCACAAACCTTTTGGGTATGTATGTTCTTCCACCCAGAATATATATAAAATAGATAAACATAGAAAGAGCATACTTGTCAGAAACATGAGAGCTTTGTTCGAATGTTGAAGATTCCTCTAATTGAGGTGCACTTGCCAGATCGTTATATAATTATCAGCAAAGATGATAATGAAAATACGTACTTGAATCACTGATGGCCACAAAATGTGGGGATTGCTAGCCAAGTGGAAAATGGCAAACAATTAAAAGAGAAACGGTAAAGCAGCCCATCACAATCAAGAGGGTTGAATTGTAGACACAGTAGATTGGATTGCTTTGATATGATGTGATACAGCACAGCTAAATTTTTTAAGGGGAGGAAAGCGATTACTTGAACTGATAAATTAGCTTCACGAAAATGAATTCAAAACACACAAAAAAAAAAAAAAACACTTCTAGTTCATGGCTAAATTTGGCTACGTAAAGTGTTATCAATAATTATTATCATTTTCTCAAGGGGAATCCAATTTGTTTAAACAGGAAATATCAATAAATGATTGAAGCTTGTTATGCATATGTAACTTCAATCCATCTAAATTCACTAACAAAATGTTTAATTCATGGAATAGGCCAGGAATAGAATAGCACTCCCAGAAATAGGTCTATTGCATTGTTTGGTTAGTATTTTTATTCCTAGGAATACTCTTGGGAATGAGCTATTATTCCCCTTACAAGGGGAATATAGCTATTCCAAGGGAAGGCCTAGTATATTAAGCTATTCTTGAATTCTCGGAAATAACATATTTTTGTAATAATAAGCTATTTTTGTTATATATTAAGCTATTCCAAGGGGTGGCATAGTATACTTAAGCTATTTTTGTTATATATTAAAAATTTATCCTATCCTATAGTAATAATAACATTAGCTTTATATTTGCTAAACGGTCCACATAGAGTTGCCCATTTACTTGCTAGGGGAGCTGTATTCGTAGCTAATCGTAAGGAATGGAGGTCCACCCCTCCGGGCTTTCTTATTGATGTACTTTGTTCTTATTTTCCTTTCAAAAATAAAAAAGTAATAATAATATTATTATTATGTGTATATAGAGACACAGACACACAATATATATATATAACAATTTATTTTGTTAATACCTTTCTTTGCCCTTAATCAATTTTATGCATTGTACAAAAGGAATATAGCTATTCCGAGGGGAGGCCTAGTATATTAATCTAATATTAAGCTATTCTTGAATTCTCAGGAATAGCCTATTTTTGTGACGCCTAAAACCTTTAAACCAAACTCTATGTGGACCCTGCTCATAGTTTACATGTGTGTTTGATAACCTTTAAAACCACCTCCTTGTTTACATGTGTGTTTGGTAACCTGTAAAATGCCTTTCGGAAAATGTTTTCCGAGTTTTCTGTGTTTGGAAACGTCCGGAAAATGTGGTCAACGGGTTTTCCGTTTACCAAGGAAAATCAGTTCATTTTTCCGGAAAATGACTTACGGAACTTTTTTCCGTAAGTCATTTTCCAGAATCGCCAAAATAATTGTTTCGCATGTTTTCGACCAAAACCAAGCCATATCACCCATGACCATGGACCAAGGAGGTGGGAAACTGCCGAAAACCTTTGCTACATTTTTTTTTTAATTTTTTTAATTTTTTTAATTTTTTTATAAATTCTATTTTTTTTAATAAATACCATTATTTTAATAACTATTATAATTTTTTTTATTTTAAATAAAACAATTACAATGTTTAATTATACAATTCTATCCATTTTCCAGAAAATGAACCAAACACATAAAGACAGTTTTTCATAATACATCCAAACACTAGAAATGAAACTGTTTTCCAGAAAATGACTCATTTTCCAGAAAACATTTTCCAGAAGTCTTTCCTGCTTTCCAAACGGACCCTAAATCAATGGTTTTGTTCTCACCGGGGACATAGTTGTAACCTGATAAGGGACCTATATATATATATACACACACACACACACATAGACACACATACAATTTATTTTTTTAATACCTTTCTTTGCCCTTAATCAATTTTATGCATTCTAAATGCTTGCTATAATAATAATATTATTATTATTTTTTTTTTTTAATTTTACACGGAAATATCATTCATTTTGCACGCAAATATCATTCATAATAGAGGATATTTACATCTGTTGGAGGCTTATTGCACTTCTATTCCTTAAAACCAACCAAACAATGGAATACAATCCTTGAAGTTTATTCCTTTCACAAACCAAACAAAGGAATAGAATTCATATTCTAGTCCTTGCTTATTCCATTACCTATGGAATAGGATTCCTATTCCTCCAAAATTCATTTTGTGAACCAAATGTACTGCAAGTGTAATTTATTGAAAGGAGAGAAAAGAGATTGGAAGCACTTACAAATTTGCTTTATGAACATGAAACAACAGAAAAGAATTGAATCTGGTTAAGTGGAATACAACTACTATCCATCTGGACAGAAATGCAACTCATGACCATAACCATATAAAATAGTACCAGTACAGGGTAATTATGACTTACCTGGCTAGTAACATCATGCACCTGATACTTTGGTAATGACATTCTTCTTTCTTCCTGCAAGAATTCCAAATCACAACCATGTAAGACATGTTTACAACATTAGTCAACTTTGTTACCCAAGGGGAGACTACTAACCATGGACATAGCTTCATCATCCCAAACCAAGTAGACTTCATTTGTTGTTGGCTGAGTAGCAGGAGCTTTATTAGCAATTACAGGCGGTGGTCCAATTGAAGGTCCACTAGTATTAGGCCCGGAGGCATAAGAATGTGAACTCACTGGTGCTGCAGCTGCAATAAATGAATTTAAGGGGATGTTATTGAAGCAAAAATAGAAGTGCCATAAGTGCTGGACAAGCCATTAAAGAATGCATTGAATGTAAAGGAAAAAGATACAAAATAAGAACGAAAAATGACATTAAACCTCCCTAATTTTGGAGGGATTATTTTCAATATCTCATTCAAAAATCATATGACAATGTTTGCCCCAACTGCAATCTAAAGAGTTCATAGCAGTCTTCACAAAAGCCATTATGTAGAAACTGTAAAAGTTAAAACCAACTAAAGAATTACCCATTAACCATCTGATGAACCTCTAAGAACTCTATTTTTGAGAGGATGTTTATCAATATTTTGAAAGTACTTTAAACTAGCATCTCAACAATGAGAAGTATTGAAATCTTCTCATAATTCACTTTTTTGGTTGGTGAAAGTAGCCAAAACACTTGAATTTAATAAATATCTGATATCACTATTTTATTATTTTTCTCCAATAGAAACCACAATTTTGATACAGCAGATAATAAAATGAAAGCAAACCTTGTGAGCCTGCAGCCTGATAGCCATTTATTGCAGGAGTGCTGTTGGCTAGGTTTGGGTCAATTGAGCTCTGCACTTCAGCTGAAGAGCTTGTTGACAATTTAGGTGCCGAAAATGGTGAACTCTGAGCAGGAATACTGTTAGGATGAACAACGGGAAACAACGGTTGAGAAACTGGAATAGATGATGTAGTAGTTGGCAACCCTGGAGGAGTAACTGGAAACGGTGTCAGGGTCGGAGGAGCAGTGGATGGAACAGGGAGTCTCATATTCTGGACAGGGAATAAGGGCTGTTGTGGCAAGCTGATAGGTGGAGGTGGTGGCACTGAGACAGCAGGATACTGTGAATACCATGTCTGAGGTCGGGGTGGAGTTGGCCAACCAGGACGGGGTATAGGTATAGCAGGATTATACCTGCATTAGTTCAGCCAAAAAAAATGTTATAGACATTCCTGCCTCCACATCAGAAGAATGATGCTTATAACATAAACAGGAGACTTTACAGATTCCATGGTTCAAGAAAGCAAAAGGGCCATAAAGGATTTTGCAAATAGAAGCAAACAAACAATATTTAGAAGACACAATTCCCCAAAAATAAAAATAAAAACAGAAGCACAGAATAGAAACTAAAATATTATTCAGGAACTACAACTCCAGCACACAAATTGAAGCATAGTTGACAACTCAGATCAGCTTTAAGCCTATACACTCCTTCCATTTTGGCCCATACATATATCTAGCTTTTGAAACACTTTATTGGAGCAGATTAATACAATCCAATCTCCAAAGGATATATTAAATGGATTGAGACAAACAATCAAATTTAAAAGGCAGGCAGCTGCATGGAAGTCAACCAGGCTAGACAGGAAAAAGAAGAAAAGACTCAGATGAAAACATTACTTTTATGCTAGTATAACTAACCATATTTACTTCTAGGACAAGCTATTCCAGTAGAGTGAGAAAAGAATTAGCATTTAAATGAATATGAAGCAAAAGTAAAATAAAAAGGTTTTCATTTAGAGCATCAAAAGATGCACATAAAGAAGGATTTTCATGGATTGGTAACATACAATGGTGGAATCGCGCCCAAAGTTGCTTGAGAAGGATAAGCAGCAGGCAATGCCCCTGGAACAACACCTCCAACATACTGTGATGCTGAAACATCTACTTTGGCTGCTTTTGATGGAGCCCCTTCCTCTGCAAGAAAAGGTTTTTACACAGAATTGGATTATGCTACAATGAAACAAGAAATCTGCAAGAATATTATCCCCTTTACATTCTGTCAAAGACCCATGCATCGCATTTAAGCTATGTGATGCTAGTATACTACTAAAAAAATTAAAAAGTTGAATGTGCAATCCTCCATGAGCTACACTAAGATACTACGGAATAAAAGAATTAATGTTACAAAAATCATTAGAGCCACTGCTGGATAATATTTGCACAGAACACAGTACAAGACTAACCAGGAAGGAAGGGAACCAAAAGTAAAGCATTCTACTGGCTAAACATGTATAGATAACTCAAACCAGGGATATAAATAAATACTATGTGCTTATTAGCACAAAAAATTCATCACAGAGTATAAAATTAAGTTTAATAAATCTTAGAGATGAACAAATGGACTACAGACACCAAGGGCCCATTTACAACAGTTCTCCAATTTTCTAGAAACCTTGAAAACACTTGTTTTAGACTTTTAGTTCTACAAATGGAAACCAGAACTACTACCACCTACTTACACACACACACTCTCTCACCACCACCTACCACCTACTCTCACTTTTATCTACTTATAAATCTATCTATTACGATGACAACATTTATTATCATCTTCTCTTATCACCATCTTCTATCATCTATATTCTCATTTACTTATATTAACATAATAACCTACTTGCATACTCTTAGTTAAACACCATTTGTATTATTTAAATATAAACTCAAAATATTAACTGATTTTTAGAGTTTGCGTGCACTAGATAAGTTATTGTATCAGATATTTTTAGCTATGTATGGATTAATTTTGGTTTGCATATCAAATGTTAAAATTTTGCATATATTAGACTCAAAAGTAAATATTATATATTTCACTCTGCACATATTGAAAAATATTTTAAATATCAAGTGTAATAAAAGTATTCATATTATCTGAACTAAAATACAAAACCTAAATTGTTTTACTAAAATTCGGGTAAATTCAATAAGTTATTTATTCAGATTCCAGATATTTTTTTATTATGTTAAGGTATAAATTTAGTCCAAATATCGGATGTTAAAATTTAACATGTACTAGACAAGTAAAAATTATATATATTTCACTCAAACCAAACATATCCAGAAATATTTCATATATTGAGTTTTAAAAATAACTCAGAATTTTGAAATTGCATTATTTTTTAACATTATAGTCCAAAAGTCCTAAACATTGAATTTGGAAAATGAATATTGGTAAACATGTTTTCTAAAGTGAAAACAGAAAATAGAGAATGGAAAACAGTGAACGAAGACAGGAAAACATAAAACAGAAAATGGAATACTGAAGTTAACGGCTCCAAAATTCAACAAGTTCATATCCAAATTATCATACAATAATAAATATATTATAATGGGTAATTGAAAAACTCTTAACACTCCCAAGGAATTATTTCTTTGAATTTGTAACAATTTTAAGAAAAAGATATGGCCAATATTCTGACAATTCCAACTATTGGTGTTCCATGAAATCAAAGAACATTTGAGCAATTCAGAATCTTGAAAGAGAATCTAAAAACTTTAATATCTTAAATGTAACTGTAAATAAAGTACTTCAGATGTTTTTATTTTCAAAACAAAAGGAAATCCAGCTTTGAAAATTCACTGTATGAAAAAGCAGAGGAAAGAACATGTGCAATTTATTGGCAAATTGAAATTTTGTATAAACCCATACCTTCTTCGCCATAGTGGGCAGCCAAGACATCAGGTGGGATACCTTGCATTCCATATATTTCAATATCTGTTGATTCCCTGCCAGGCTTTGCGTTCGGCACTCTGAAATATATTATCTTTTATCAGCAGCAAGAAAACAAACTTGGCACAAGAATACATCCTGATGCATCCCAATTGGCTCAAGCTCAATTTATATTTAATCAAAGTCACAAAAAGGCCCATTTACCTTTTTTTCTTTTTGTCCTATAACCTCAAATTCAGAATATTTATGTATCAATCCAAAATTAGTCCAACTGATAATGGCATTTTCTCATCCCTCTTTTGGGGGTTACAATTAGAGAAGATCTTACAGTAAATCCGGCTTACTAACATGTTGCTAATACCTTGTAATATTCCCATGAAAACTGTTAAAGTTGCCTATTTAACAATTATCAATTAAAAATTTTTGATTTTCTAATTTCTCCTCCATTGCGTTACAAAAATAAATAAATAAATAAATAATCATTATTTGAAGCAGTTAATTGTTACTGAAATCCATGAAAGCATAAAAATGGACAAATAGAGCAATGCAATAGCTAATGCAATGAAAGTAAATTCTGAAAAGTGAATTACGGACTTGGTGACGGTCTCTTTGTGGACCTGAAGGACGTGGATGGCCATGCCGCCGGCTGTAGAGAGCTTCTTTTGGCAGACATGGCACTTGAAGTGCTTCGCTTTCTGGTGCTGCACCAGAATCTTCTCGTCGTCGAACTCCCGATCGCAGTAGTAGCACCATACCTTATCGGATGCCCTCTTCTTCTTCTTCCCCATATTTTCAAACCCCTTTGCTTTCCCTTTAAACTCTAGAATCCAATCTCAAATTTCGATTCAATGAAGGTAAAAGATAGACTGACTTGAACAACGATTTAGAAAACGATGTGTTTCTTTGGTTTCTTCTGAATCAACAACTAGGTAGAAAGAGATTAGGGTTAGGGTTGCCGTCAAGGTTTCTGAAAAGAACACGATTCTATGGGTTGGTGGGTATAGACGGGGCAAGTTGATCACGAAATTTTACAATACTTCTTCCTACGTCGTATTTCGTACTCCGGATTTATGAATTATATATATATATATATTTTTTTTGATAATAATGGATTTATGAATTACTCCGTATATATATACTAGTTTTTCACTTTGTGCGAATAAGATAATGTCCAATGTTTAATTTTTAAATAAGTACTTGACTTAAGATTTTTCTCTCTCTAGCCTAATTTTCTCTCGCCTCTCACTAGAATTCTATTTGACTTAAAAAAATTAATTCTGCTGTATTATCGCTTTTTGGCCGTGACACATATTTGACCGATTTGAGTAATCTGGCAGAAGAAGGAGGTCCGCTGGGGCCTCCGTCCCAGCAAGCGACGAAAGAGGGTGGTCCGGTGGTGGCTTAACCGTTGGAAAAAATCCAACTGGATCTAAACAAAGTAGATATTGAGGGGAGTATGGATACAGGGACCGATCATTCGGATTCGGAGGCAACGCAAGACGAAGATATAGAGCGGAGGGTTAGAGACTCTGGTGTGGTATTTGCGGTGATATGAAAATGGGTGTGTTGAACCTCGAGGATTGGAGATTATGGCACGTAAAGAGTGGTCACTTAGACTCTAGTCACCAACGTTTCGAAATCCATAAGGATCCAAGTAAATCAATTTTTGGTTTTGGATTTAAACTAAAGTATTTTTGGAATTTTGGATTTAAGGGAAAACAAGGTTAAAATAAGGTTTAAATTTTAATAGGAAATATGGGTTGGATTAGGTGTATAACCATATTGATGCATTGACACTTGAATTGGGGGATGAACAATAGGCCGAGGTTCTTAAGGCAAGCACAAAATAATCCAAGTTTCCAAACAAATGTTGTCCCATTTCCATGTAGAACCAACCTAAATTCTTGAAGAACAAAAGCTATTTAAGCCCCAAATCTACCCCTATTTCCATAGAAGAGAAAATGAATTTGAGATTGGGTTGGCTCAAGTCTCCCACCCAACTCCCATTGAGATTAGAGACTTTCCAAAGGCAAACAACAATCATTGCACACTAATCATTGCAAGATAGAAATAAACCAAATTCAAACTCAAGAACCCTAAATGGGTGTTCATCCCCTTTATGCAAAAATCACATAATAAGCATCAATAGAAGTAATAAACACCTAATCTAACCCACATAAGAGACTACTCACTCATATCTAAAGTAAACATAGTAATATTGAGTAAGGAAATCATAAATGCACAATAAATGTAAAGAAGAGATAGAGAAAAGGAAATGAGAGTTTTACTATTAATGATGAAGAAAAGTTGTTGGAATCCCTTCCCAATCTTCAATACAAGCTCCAAAATAGTGTTCTCCAATGTAAATCTAAGCTAATAAATGCTAATGAAATGAAGAAAAATTGTTCTAAGCTCTCTAGGGTTCGGAATCTCTCCCAAAACGCAGAAAAAATGCTTAAATACTGTGCAGGGGTCGCGACCTCCGGGCGGATGGCCGGATGGAAACGGTGAGGGGGCATCCGCCCGGATGTCAGTCCGCATGTGCTCAAAATTCCTGGTTTCCTTCCGCTTTGCATCCCGCTGCTCCGATCCTTTTTTAGTGAAATCTAGGCCTCCAAAGTTGTTCCATTATGCTCCAAGAAGCCTTCTAATGACTCGTTGTGACCCATTTTATCTAGAAACATCAAACCACACAAACAAATCATAGATTCCACTCAAACTAAAGCCCTTTGTTATCAAAATTTGTTAAAGTATGGGGTGAAAAAGTGTTAAGAATCAAAGGTATCAACTTCCCCACACTAGAACTTTTGCTTGTCCTCAAGCAAAAACTAAGGACAAGTCACTTTCCAAGCAATGAACATTATTCACACTTCCTTCATGTACGACCAAACAATCCACCAACCTACTTATGACAACCCGTCTTATTTCAAGAATCATTTAGGCCTTACAAATGAGTTTTCTTCTCAAGCCAATAACCAAGCACCAAAATTATTAGATTAGGTGAGGACCCTGTGTGCACAAGTGCTAAGTTGAGATTATGCAAAACATGGCTCAAGATGAGATCCCATATGTTTGCCTTTCTTACTCCCACTAGGTCAACCTTTGGAATGCATGAAATGATCAAATAGGTCTTTATTCGACTTATAACGGGGCTAAGGGTTAAGGGTTTAACAAAGAAGGGGTAAGGAAAACAAACAAAATGAGGGAAATTCACACTTATTCACAAACTAAGCTAGAAGAGATCTTGACAATAAAGAGCAAAAGAGCACTCTACAAAGAAGACTAGACAACACTCTCAAAAGGTGGGGATTTGACACAAAAAAAAACAAGAAAGGAATATACATTTATGCTTTTATTCACTTTTCCTTTTTTCTTTCACTTTTCATCATAAGGGGAAAATTAATAAGGGTAAAACAAAGAAAGACTAACATCAAGGGGAACAAGTGCTAAGCACTTTATTTAGTGAACTAAAGGCTCAAAAGGGGACAACTAGGGATAAACACATATTCACAGGGTAGGCTATAAGGCTAAAGGTTAAACAAAAATGGTCTATATCATTTCAAATCATGCAATTTCCTAAGATTTCACTTTGGGGAGTAATAGGGCAAGTTCTAGCAAAACAACCGTTACCGGAATCTCACATAAGCCTTCACTAGCCAAGCACAACACACAAGGTCAAGTTATTCATTTATTACAGGCTAACAAAGCTATTGGCAAGAGACTGAATCGATCAAGGATTTAGTTTCAAATCATCGATCAAGGATTTAGTTGCACAAGTACCACCATATATCCTCCAACCAACAAAAATGAAGTGTTCATAAGTTTAAACTAGGAAAGCAACTACCCAAGAATTATGCACAATGAACCATCTAAGCAAACTAAGTAAAGGTTTTTATATACAACCAAAAATCCGAACCACAAATTGACCTCCCCCCACACTAAAAGCAAACATCGTCCTTGATGGACCAACAATAAAGCACAACGGGGGAAAGATCAAGTCAACTAAAACAAAAACTTAAAGTGCAAATCAAGCTAAAGAGAGTAATTAAAAACAAAATGAACTTAGAAAGTGAAATGCATAGTCTAAGCAGTTAAACAAAAACAGTTAAAACTAAATGAATATGTTGAAAAATAAAAAGTTTAGAATTCATAATGCTTGTCCATAGGAGGGGCAACAACACCCTCGCAATCATCATAGGGGTAGTTGGGGGCCCCTGGCGGTGAAAACTGGCTGCGGTCCCAAGCTTGATAGTCCTCAATTCGGGCCACGACCCCCTCAAGATGGTCAACCCTCGAGTTCAGGGTTTGCACCCCGGCATTGATCTGCTGCTGCTCAGTCTGTACCAGCCCAACCTGCTGGTATATCTGCCCCATCTGGAGCTGCATGGCGCCAAGTTGGGCTAGCACCTACTGCTGAAAGTTGAGCCTAGACGACGCTTCTCCTAGTTCGCCCCCACCGGGCTCCTCCATAGCTGCTTCTTCTTCGGCTTCCTCATTTTCCTCATCCTCGGCTGCCCCCTACCCCCCCCCCTTCTATTTCAATTCGGGGCCTTTTCTTAGATTTCTTGGTGGGAAAGATCTTGTTGATGTTAGCCACGGCGATTGGGTGAGTGTTGCCTAATCGCTTCCTAGTAAGAGTGACCAGCTGTGAGTTCATGACAATTCGGGTGATGTAAGGTCCCAAGAACATGGTACGGACTTTGTTGGAGTGCTGATTAAGGAACAGATTTGCCAGTATGACTCCCATGTGCACCCGAACCTTCTTGATCATTCCATATAGACACAACATGTCCATGAAGGATGTAATTTAGTGGGAGGTGAATGTGAAGTTGGTAAAACGAAGAGTCAAGACTCCCCGAGTGTCGTGTCTCTCAAGGATGGCGAATGGGAATTGAATTAGTGTGTTGGCATCTAAGAGGTTGAAGGAAAAGAGTTACAAGATTTGCTAAGGGTTGGATTCATTGGTAAGAAGGTAGAAGGTTGATAGTGGTTGTGATAAAAGAAATGTAAAGACGGAGATCGGGGCCTTAGGCTTCTCTATGTGGTCTATCTTTGTATGGTTNAGGGTTGGATTCATTGGTAAGAAGGTAGAAGGTTGATAGTGGTTGTGATAAAAGAAATGTAAAGACGGAGATCGGGGCCTTAGGCTTCTCTATGTGGTCTATCTTTGTATGGTTTCGTGAGCTAGAGATGTGGAATAGACTAGAGAGTTCATNCATAAGAATTAGCATCCTTGAACAAGCTAGGCCAATAAAATCTGGACTGTAGAACTTTAGCCGCGGTTCTAGAAGCCCCAAAGTGTCCTCCATAAGGTGATGAGTGGCAATGATGTAGAACACTTTCAATCTCATCTTCGGNTCTTTGTATGGTTTCGTGAGCTAGAGATGTGGAATAGACTAGAGAGTTCATGGCACATCACCAAGTGGCGTCACACTTTGGACTCCCACATCCTCATTCGGTTAGGCATTTCATCGAACACTTTGTCTACCACTCCTCTCAGATCTTATCCTTTCGGACTAAGAGCGGAGATGTGGGTGAGTGAGGCTCGTGAGTGGCCGCTATCGCGCACACACTCACTTCCTTTGAGTTTGCTACCTAAGGTGCACACTTAGGCACAAAGTAGTATGAACATCATCCACACAAGATCACCATCCAACAATCACAAAGCTCACATTTAATCTAGCAATTTATATCAAGCATCCACATAGATTAACCTTGGGGCCACCAATCCCCTTTCTACTCTACTCTAACATACTAAAGAAANTTCCTTGCCCTTGATCTAATCTAACCTAGAAGAAAAGGAATTTCCCCCAAGAGGGGAGAAAATCCCTAAGAGAGACCTAATCTATGCTATTGTATGCTAAAATCTACTGCCTAAGGCTTGGGATAATGATCCTTATATAGTGGGAACAAAACAGGGGCAAAATAGACATTTTTCACGAAGCTGAATTTTAGGGTGTCACAGGGCTCTCGACGCGTCGAGCCCTGAAGACTTTTTTTCGCGATCTTTCCACACGCCCTTTTAGCTGTAGAATACCTTAAAAACATCTTCCATACTCTCGTTAGTAGTTATTGGTCACATCTGAGTCTAAATGCACGATATTCTTATGAAATGGGTAATAAACTATACAATTCTAGCCCTTTAATGACCCTTAAAATAGGCTATTCCTGGTGCTTATCAAAGTTTCCACACTTAGATCTTGCTTGTCCTCAAGCAAGCACACTTTCCTAAACTCTAGTCATATAAGCACCAAGGATAGTCCGTTCTCTCATTGTCAATTGATCAAGCGATGTGTAGGTGTTCGGAGTTAAGTGGGTGAAATCCCTTACACTATCTACCAAGACCACTAAACTCATGCCAACCAAACGTAAGAAATATGCTAAGGAAGTTAAGTCTCAGGAGATGGATATAACTGGTCGTAGCATAAAACCACATACAAATACCCGGAGTATTCCGGGGTTATCGAACCACAGGGAAGTGGGGTATCAAGCACTAGTTACTAATTATATTCGCAAGAAGCTATTCCTACGTTCACAATGGATGATTATCTATGGATATGCAAACAAGATAATTAAAATAAGGCAAACGGGTTTTTGTATTCAAAGAGGTAAAAGCGGGATTTTTGGGAGTTAAAGTGTTTAATCACCTAGTGCCAATCTAAAGTGAAATAATTATTTGGGTTAAACAAGTGTGGAAAATTGCCATCTAAAAGGGAAAGGTTACTCTCGTAACTCAAATCCAAAATACGGTAATTGGAATACTCACTCTCGTGAGCTATTCAAAATATATCCCTTAACCAAATTGTCCTCTCTCGAGGTACAATAGTCAAGTGCAATTGTGGGTGCTCTTTGATTCATAGACAAATCTAGCAAGGGTACAAGCAATCATATGCATCTAATTACAAGTATCAATAACATAAATCACAATTGCAACACAAGCAATAAACCCAAATAGATATTTCATTAAAACAAAATAAGAACTAGGCACATAGGTTCATAAACACTTTTATACCCAAAAATCCCAAAAGGAAGTTTAGCCTAACATGGCTAAAATAGATCCAACAATTATTCAATAAAGTTCAAAATAGAAGAGAGAAAGGAAGATATTCTCCCAAATGATGCCTCCAAGCTCTTTTCTTTGATCTCCTTTCCAAAAGTTGTGATGATTTCTTCTTTGGCTTTTGGAGATGATGAAGCTTCTTTTCCTTGTTCTCTTTCCCCTTTTTCTGACAAAAACCAGCAGCCAACAGGTAGGGTTTGGGGAGAAATGAAGCCTTAAATAGTGGGATCCAAAACAGGGACAAATCTGGAATTTTGTTCTGGGATGAATAGTGTCCTGGGCAGGATTCTCGACGCGTCGAGAATCTGCGGTGAACAGTACTTTCGGTCCCATTTTGACTTCTCAACACTTTTGATTCCTTTGCATTGCCTTTTTGCTCCCAAGTGGTTATAATGCAGCACTAAACACACCAAAGACACTCAAACCAAGCATTATACCACTTTAAATAAAATAACAAGGAAAAAGCATTGGAGATAACATTTTAATACACAATTAATTATAAAACCTAAATAAAAACACAAGTAAAATAGGTACAAATGAGAGTGTATCAATAACATAAAAAGTTTTACACCTTTCAAGCATGCGAAGACAAAATGGTTTCACCTTGAATTTTCTAGGGGCCTCTAGCTGATCCGACTAGTGGGAACGATGTTCACCCCCTAGCCAATTTCCAACCTAACGCCAAAGCCCCTTTACGTTAATATAAGTGAGGGCAGGGACATGGACCGCTCATCGCCATGGCTTGGGCGATCACTCTATTTTCTCACTTCCTAGGATAACGTCATCAGGCGACCCGACTTCACATGGAGCTCCATGCTTTTTCGAAGACAGTGCAATGGGTGCCTGAATCCTAGCGAAGTGGCTCACCTCCTCTCTATTTTCTCATCTTTCAGGATCTCTTCGGGGTAACCGACTTCACATGGATCTCCATGCTTTTTCGAAGACGGTGCAATGGTTACCCCGTATCCAGACTAGATGGCTCACCTCTGCTTTTATCTCTAGGATTGGCCTTTTTGCCTTTTTACTCTTTTCACCATATCAACCCCTCATGCCTTTTTCTAGGGATTATGGATTTTTCACTCTAAGCTCACTTAGGCTCACCTTTTGCCCCATGTCCTGCTAAGATTAATTCAATTTCCGGGCTTCGCAATTTTTATCTTTCTAAAACTCAAGGGGTAAACACTCCCACTTCGAATGATCCTTGACTGAGGTCCAAACAAAATACAAGGTGAAGAACATGCAAGCACACATAAAAATTTTCAATTTTGGTCAAATTGTGCAAATTGGTGCAAAGTGTAACTTTCAAAGCATATTTAAGACATTCAAATTTTAGCACAAGGTTAGGAGCCTTCCTAGATAGTATCGGCAATAACACGCCCTCTAGTTCCTATACCTTATCACTCAATTAATCAACTATTTCAAGAAACATAAATCCTTTCCACACTTAAAAGTGAACATCGTCCTCGATGTTTCCATTAGGAATAGAGGAAAAAGGATTAGGGTCTTAAAAGATTGTGCATTAAAGCATCTTTCCACACTTAAAAAGTGTGCTTTGGCTTCAAATAAATATTCTAAAAATACTATACCCATTATAACAAAATCATGCGACTCATCTTTCGTGAACCAAGGCAAATATGCTCATAAAATTGGAAGAAGAGTTAGAATGATATACCATACGATGCGTCTACAACCTTATCTTCAGCTTGCTGCCCATCTATTTCTTTAAGATTGCCGGCTCATCATCTCCTCACCTTTTGGTATTTGCTTAAAATTTGTGATTATTGGCACGGCCAGACCTGGGAGACTTAGAAAAATTGGATGAAAAGAAAATAATGCACGAAAACTGTCTAGGACCTGTCCACGCGGTCTTACACGCGTGTTGGCCCTCGTGGATCAGCACTGGAAAGCTTCCACGCCTGCCACCACGCGTGTGAGCAGGCGTGGTCAGCAGTGCTGATCACCTTCCTTGTCTCCTGGCTTTTGCCTTCCATGTTTGATCCAGTTTAGCTCATTTGTCATGGCTTAGTACCAAAACCACCTGCATTGTTAGCTCAAGCAAGGCTATTCTAACAAGAAAATTACTAATAAACGAAGAGAAAGAAAAAGTAAACAAGAAATGAAATTCTAAGCTAAGGATAACATTGGGATTGCCTCCCAAGTGCGCCATGGTTTAACGTCTCCTGGCCAGACGTTGTGTGCTCTATCCTTCGAAGCACACAGATTTTGGGACCTTTCCAAGCGTCCCGTGAACTTTTGCATCAAGGTATGCCCCAAGATGTAGGACATCCTTGAATTTGGAAACTAAGGAGAGGAAAATAAAATGCAACAATAAGTAAGCTCGGGGTATTATTTCAGGATGTTCAAAGATAATATACCCCTCTTCTTCTTTCTCCTTATAGGTCCCTACCCCTGCAACCTTTTCCTTAAAGATCTCCCAATGAACACTCTCTCCTCCGTCTATCTCATCTAAAGCATTTTCTCTCCACTCTTGTTCTTTTGGATTGTCAATGGTGACAATCCTTTCCCTTCGTTCCCTTTCTTCTTCTATGATCCCTAATAACTCGATATCATCCTCACTCCCCAAATCATCACAAAACTATAAGGAATCACTCTCCCATGAGCAAAAAGAAGCTTTATCATAGTCATCAAAATTATCATGAAGTACAAGGGAATCATCCTCACAAACATTATAAGAACTTTCGATAAGAGTTAGAGTGAGAGTCTTACCTTGTGTGGGTTTTTCGTCTTCCCACACAATTTCAATGTGATCCTCATCTTCACTCTCAATCTCTCCCATTGTTGAGTGTTCAACTAAAGACTTGAAACTTCTTGGAGCACCGGGGCGTCAAGTTCTGTGGATTCTTTTACACACACCTCTTCATCTTCAATTGTCTTGTCCATTTTGTCACTCTCCTGTTGGTTGGTTTCCATTGTCGGGGGATCTATTGGTAGCATTCTCGTCATAAGCTCTTCCGTCATTGATAGCATCTTAGCCTCAATTTCGTCTAGTGGAAGTCCTTCCTTGCGAAGAGTAAGAAGATTCTTCTTCATTTCGCTCCTAATTTCATCTCTTAATTTGATAGTATCCTCCTTGGCTATTTGGATGAACATTTCTAATTTATCCTTCAAGGTTTGGATTTCGTCATTGACCGGAGGAAGATACTCACAAGGTGGCCTCTCATATGGTATAGGTTGGGTGAAATTTGGCGCAAAAGGTGGTGTTTCACAAAGATATTTGTCATTTTGGTGTGGTGGGGGTGAATAGCTAGGATGAGTGTAAGAATGAGAATACCTATTTCTCTCAGGATTATAATTTGATGGAGGGTTATAATGAGATGGAGGTTTAACAATTGAAGGAATTGTGGCCTGTAATGCCGATTCACAACTAGGATCAATCTCCTTAATGACTTGAATAAGTCGGTTGTTAATACTCTCAGCTATAGAACTAATGGATTCCTCTCCATTTTGGTATGTAGGTTTCTCAATTCTCTCATGGGTAAGCATAGAGGGGGTATCATGAGGATATGGTGCATAATTGGAATAAGGGAAAGTGTTTGGGTAAGGTGGATATGTATATTGTGGTGGTGGGTATTCATAAGGGTTTGGATAATAATGTGGGTAAGGTTCATAAATTTGGGGTGGCATATTTGTTGTGTATGGTCTTCCATGGTATGGGTAACCATGGGAATACGGATAAGCACTCATTGGTAAGCTTCAATTGATTTGATAAAGAAAATTTCCTGCACAAAGCTTAACCAACAACAAATATATTGCAACTAGAAGTAGTTGCAAGTGAGCACAAGATATTCAAGACAATGTAAGCTCACTTCTTCAAGCAAATAACAAAAATAAGAAACTAAAACAAACAAAAAGAAAGCAATTCAAGAACTCTTAAAATCCAACTTCAAAGATGTCAACACTATTCGAAACCGTTTGCCATCCCCGGCAACGACGCCATTTTGAAGGATGTAATTTAGTGGGAGGTGAATGTGAAGTTGGTAAAACGAAGAGTCAAGATTCCCCGAGTGTCGTGTATCTCAAGGATGGCGAATGGGAATCGAATTAGTGTGTTGGCATCTAAGAGGTTGAAGGAAAAGAGTTACAAGATTTGCTAAGGGTTGGATTCATTGGTAAGAAGGTAGAAGGTTGATAGTGGTTGTGATAAAAGAAATGTAAAGACGGAGATCGGGGCCTTAGGCTTCTCTATGTGGTCTATCTTTGTATGGTTTCGTGAGCTAGAGATGTGGAATAGACTAGGGAGTTCATGGCACATCACCAAGTGGCGTCACACTTTGGACTCCCACATCCTCATTCGGTTGGGGCATTTCATCGAACACTTTGTCTACCACTCCTCTCGGATCTTGTCCTTTCGGACTAAGAGCGGAGATGTGGGTGAGTGAGGCTCGTGAGTGGCCGCTATCGCGCACACACTCACTTCCTTTG
>NC_044925.1:14981083-15038259 GCF_003576645.1 Ipomoea triloba
GGCAATAACACGCCCTCTAGTTCCTATACCTTATCACTCAATTAATCAACTATTTCAAGAAACATAAATCCTTTCCACACTTAAAAGTGAACATCGTCCTCGATGTTTCCATTAGGAATAGAGGAAAAAGGATTAGGGTCTTAAAAGATTGTGCATTAAAGCATCTTTCCACACTTAAAAAGTGTGCTTTGGCTTCAAATAAATATTCTAAAAATACTATACCCATTATAACAAAATCATGCGACTCATCTTTCGTGAACCAAGGCAAATATGCTCATAAAATTGGAAGAAGAGTTAGAATGATATACCATACGATGCGTCTACAACCTTATCTTCAGCTTGCTGCCCATCTATTTCTTTAAGATTGCCGGCTCATCATCTCCTCACCTTTTGGTATTTGCTTAAAATTTGTGATTATTGGCACGGCCAGACCTGGGAGACTTAGAAAAATTGGATGAAAAGAAAATAATGCACGAAAACTGTCTAGGACCTGTCCACGCGGTCTTACACGCGTGTTGGCCCTCGTGGATCAGCACTGGAAAGCTTCCACGCCTGCCACCACGCGTGTGAGCAGGCGTGGTCAGCAGTGCTGATCACCTTCCTTGTCTCCTGGCTTTTGCCTTCCATGTTTGATCCAGTTTAGCTCATTTGTCATGGCTTAGTACCAAAACCACCTGCATTGTTAGCTCAAGCAAGGCTATTCTAACAAGAAAATTACTAATAAACGAAGAGAAAGAAAAAGTAAACAAGAAATGAAATTCTAAGCTAAGGATAACATTGGGATTGCCTCCCAAGTGCGCCATGGTTTAACGTCTCCTGGCCAGACGTTGTGTGCTCTATCCTTCGAAGCACACAGATTTTGGGACCTTTCCAAGCGTCCCGTGAACTTTTGCATCAAGGTATGCCCCAAGATGTAGGACATCCTTGAATTTGGAAACTAAGGAGAGGAAAATAAAATGCAACAATAAGTAAGCTCGGGGTATTATTTCAGGATGTTCAAAGATAATATACCCCTCTTCTTCTTTCTCCTTATAGGTCCCTACCCCTGCAACCTTTTCCTTAAAGATCTCCCAATGAACACTCTCTCCTCCGTCTATCTCATCTAAAGCATTTTCTCTCCACTCTTGTTCTTTTGGATTGTCAATGGTGACAATCCTTTCCCTTCGTTCCCTTTCTTCTTCTATGATCCCTAATAACTCGATATCATCCTCACTCCCCAAATCATCACAAAACTATAAGGAATCACTCTCCCATGAGCAAAAAGAAGCTTTATCATAGTCATCAAAATTATCATGAAGTACAAGGGAATCATCCTCACAAACATTATAAGAACTTTCGATAAGAGTTAGAGTGAGAGTCTTACCTTGTGTGGGTTTTTCGTCTTCCCACACAATTTCAATGTGATCCTCATCTTCACTCTCAATCTCTCCCATTGTTGAGTGTTCAACTAAAGACTTGAAACTTCTTGGAGCACCGGGGCGTCAAGTTCTGTGGATTCTTTTACACACACCTCTTCATCTTCAATTGTCTTGTCCATTTTGTCACTCTCCTGTTGGTTGGTTTCCATTGTCGGGGGATCTATTGGTAGCATTCTCGTCATAAGCTCTTCCGTCATTGATAGCATCTTAGCCTCAATTTCGTCTAGTGGAAGTCCTTCCTTGCGAAGAGTAAGAAGATTCTTCTTCATTTCGCTCCTAATTTCATCTCTTAATTTGATAGTATCCTCCTTGGCTATTTGGATGAACATTTCTAATTTATCCTTCAAGGTTTGGATTTCGTCATTGACCGGAGGAAGATACTCACAAGGTGGCCTCTCATATGGTATAGGTTGGGTGAAATTTGGCGCAAAAGGTGGTGTTTCACAAAGATATTTGTCATTTTGGTGTGGTGGGGGTGAATAGCTAGGATGAGTGTAAGAATGAGAATACCTATTTCTCTCAGGATTATAATTTGATGGAGGGTTATAATGAGATGGAGGTTTAACAATTGAAGGAATTGTGGCCTGTAATGCCGATTCACAACTAGGATCAATCTCCTTAATGACTTGAATAAGTCGGTTGTTAATACTCTCAGCTATAGAACTAATGGATTCCTCTCCATTTTGGTATGTAGGTTTCTCAATTCTCTCATGGGTAAGCATAGAGGGGGTATCATGAGGATATGGTGCATAATTGGAATAAGGGAAAGTGTTTGGGTAAGGTGGATATGTATATTGTGGTGGTGGGTATTCATAAGGGTTTGGATAATAATGTGGGTAAGGTTCATAAATTTGGGGTGGCATATTTGTTGTGTATGGTCTTCCATGGTATGGGTAACCATGGGAATACGGATAAGCACTCATTGGTAAGCTTCAATTGATTTGATAAAGAAAATTTCCTGCACAAAGCTTAACCAACAACAAATATATTGCAACTAGAAGTAGTTGCAAGTGAGCACAAGATATTCAAGACAATGTAAGCTCACTTCTTCAAGCAAATAACAAAAATAAGAAACTAAAACAAACAAAAAGAAAGCAATTCAAGAACTCTTAAAATCCAACTTCAAAGATGTCAACACTATTCGAAACCGTTTGCCATCCCCGGCAACGACGCCATTTTGAAGGATGTAATTTAGTGGGAGGTGAATGTGAAGTTGGTAAAACGAAGAGTCAAGATTCCCCGAGTGTCGTGTATCTCAAGGATGGCGAATGGGAATCGAATTAGTGTGTTGGCATCTAAGAGGTTGAAGGAAAAGAGTTACAAGATTTGCTAAGGGTTGGATTCATTGGTAAGAAGGTAGAAGGTTGATAGTGGTTGTGATAAAAGAAATGTAAAGACGGAGATCGGGGCCTTAGGCTTCTCTATGTGGTCTATCTTTGTATGGTTTCGTGAGCTAGAGATGTGGAATAGACTAGGGAGTTCATGGCACATCACCAAGTGGCGTCACACTTTGGACTCCCACATCCTCATTCGGTTGGGGCATTTCATCGAACACTTTGTCTACCACTCCTCTCGGATCTTGTCCTTTCGGACTAAGAGCGGAGATGTGGGTGAGTGAGGCTCGTGAGTGGCCGCTATCGCGCACACACTCACTTCCTTTGAGTTTGCTACCTAAGGTGCACACTTAGGCACAAAGCAGTATGAACATCATCCACACAAGATCATCATCCAACAATCACAAAGCTCACATTTAATCTAGCAATTTATATCAAGCATCCACATAGATTAACCTTGGGGCCACCAATCCCCTTTCTACTCTACTCTAACATACTAAAGAAACAAGAAAAAGAAAGGAAATTTCAAAGAAACAAATATTAGATTAAGAATAGGAGATAATAGTTACCACCCTCAAGGAGGGGATCTTTACAACTTTTGTTCTTGAAACTCCAATCTCCTTCCTTGCCCTTGATCTAATCTAACCTAGAAGAAGAGGTATTTCCCCCAAGAGGGGAGAAAATCCCTAAGAGAGACCTAATCTATGCTATTGTATGCTAAAATCTACTGCCTAAGGCTTGGAATAATGATCCATATATAGTGGGAACAAAACAGGGGCAAAATAGACATTTTTCCTGAAGCTGAATTTTAGGGTGTCACAGGGCTCTCGACGCGTCGAGCCCTGAAGACTTTTTTTCGCGATCTTTCCACACGCGTGGTGGAGGGCGTGGGGAGCTACTGGAATGTTTCCACGCCCCTCCACACGCGTGTGAGGCTGCGTGGGAGGCTCCTACTTCATGGTTTCTTCACTTTCTGCTCAGTTTTGGCCTTAAGTCCTCCTTTTGGCTGTAGAATACCTTAAAAACATCTTCCATACTCTCGTTAGTAGTTATTGGTCACATCTGAGTCTAAATGCACGATATTCTTATGAAATGGGTAATAAACTGTACAATTCTAGCCCTTTAATGACCCTTAAAATAGGCTATTCTTGGTGCTTATCAGTCCACATGGTTAACCTTTCCTCCGGACTCGAAGCGTCCACAAACAGATCTGGATATGACATGGTGCATCAATCTGTGAGCCGTTTTTTAAGCTGGTGGCCTTGCTTGTGGAGCTTACAAATTCAATCCTGCTATTTGTCAACTCTCTCCAAAACTCTTGCTTGGTTGGTACTTCAGTCCACCTCAGCGCCTTTTGGTCCTCGGTGAGGTTCTGTGCAACATCTAAATCCAACAACCGGCTTATATCATCAGGACTTAGGAGGAACTAGGTCTGCCCTACGTAGAATGAGATGCATTGTGTAGAGGGCAGATCAATGTTGCCAGGAACTTGCAGGGTCTCCATGACTTGTATCAGCAAATCGGGGTAAATGGGCTCTTTAAAATCTAATAAAATAGCTCGCCACTCAGGTAGGGTGTAACACCCCAAAATTTCGATTCCTGAACTTACTATAAATGGACTTACTATAAATAGAATTTTAGCATATCCTTTATTTCAAGTCCATAATAAAGAAAACCAAAGTATTTTATTTCACAGGTGTTACCGCCACACCTAACCCTACTTGGCTAGATGCAAGGCTAAACCAACTCAAACCATAAAGATAAAACAAAGTTCAGAGTCTTAATTCAAAAATAACATTAGAAATCCCTAATACAAATATTCTAAGCCTTGTAAAGCCTTCGGGATCTCGATCTACCGCACTCTTACCGAAAACATATTAAACATCACCCTGTTACTCATTTAGAGATTTTAAAACATAACAAGAAAGTAAGGGGTTAGCAAAACTTGCTAAGTATGGGACTGCTTGCCCTGAAAGTAAAATATATATATTTTGAAATCATACTTTACCATTTTCAAAGCTTGGCTGCAATGCCATAATTCAGAAAATTCAATAAAAGTTATTAGGTAAAGTAAAAACATTTGGAAGCACAACAACAACATAATGGGATAGGGTCCTTTGGATTCAGGCCCTAGTGAACAGTATACCCAAACTGAACACTTCACAAAATTTCCCATTTACAATGGAAACCGGACTCTAACCTTAAGTGTGCACACCCCCGAATGAGGATTCCAAGCCTCAACGGGAAGTTACCAACCCTAGTAGCCAGGATAAGGTTTCTACTGACTACTCTTGAAATTAGGGTACACAGACCCATCTCAACAGAACACACCATAGTGCCCTAGTATGTTTCTTACGGGCACTTTTCAATTCATAAAATAAATCAACACATTCACAACAATTCTCATAACATCACATAGCTTCCAATTTTGAAAAACTTGCATTTTCTTTAAAATATTCTTTTTGAGTCAAAATAAAATACAAGGTTGAAAAAATCGCTAGGCGCCTTGGGGGCGCCTAGCGCCTAGCCCGCCTAGGCGCCTAGGTTTTTTTTTTTTTTTTTTTTTTTTTTTTTTAAATTTTGAATTTTTTAAAAAAAATTTAAAAAATATTTTAAGTGTTTATAATTGTAAAGTGTTTAATATTGTAAGTCTTTACACTTTAATAGTTAAATAGTTAACACTCATTAAGTTATTAGTTATTATTTATTAATTATTAGTGCATTACTTATTAGTTTAATTTAGTTATTGTGTAGTACTTTTTATTTTATTAAGTTATTAATTATTAGTTATTACTTTTTAGACCATTAGGGTATTAGTTAATACATTATAACATTAATAGTTTAAATGTTTAAGATTTGCAATAAAAAATATATTAAAAAAAAAAAACAGCCTGCCGGCCGCCTAGGCGCGCCGGGCCTAGGAGGAGGCCGATTTCGGCCTTCCTTGACGCGGCCGGGCACCGCCTAGCGCCAAGGCGCCGATTAATCGGCGCCTAGGCGTGATTTTTGCAACCATGATAAAATATTAATTTTGCAAATCAATATTTTAGCAAAAAGTCCTCAACTTAAAGAAATTCAACTTTAGAGATAGCGTACTATGAAAAATCCTTTTGTCACTTTTAAGATAAATTTCTTAAAAGAAAATAACAGCCAATTTTTACCCTTAACATACTAACCCAAATATTATCAAATTAATGAATTTAAACCTTAAATATACAATCCCAATACAAAGTTCAAATCCCTAATATCTATTAATACTTACAATAAATAATTATACATCTACACATACAATACATATATACGGTCCAATCATACATATATACATAACAATAAATCACACAAAATATTTATTTAATATTTATACATATTTACATATACGGCCACACATCCATACATATATACTAACAAAACTATTAATTTATATATTCTCAAAGTACATACGTACATGCATATAATAATAATAATTTTGTATACAATAAGTTAAGAAAATATGTTTATATATACATACTTAAACATACGGCCTATACACATTATATGATATTTTTATATACAACTCAATAAACAATTTTATATAATTATGTCTACAGTTACATATATATACACATACACTAATCTTACAAGTATTATGTACTTAGTCTTATATATTGACACACACACACACACACACACACATATAAGATAATACGTACAAATCCTAACAATTATATATAATGATAATAAATAAATTGTTTATATATATATATATATATATATATATATATATATATATATATATATATATATATATATATAACCGTACTACATACTCATAATAATATAATAAATAAATTTTAATTTTTTTTAGAATGATTTGTAAGACTTTTCCCAATACAATTGATAAGCCTCCGAGATACCCTTAAATCAAGCTCATATTAGGGTGTTTTGTCACGATTATAACATCCTTACATGATGAATTGTGCTCATAAATGCTTGAAAATCACTAACCGTCACACAGAAGCTACTTTTAGCCTGAAGGAGGTGAAATAGGAGCCCCGGGAGCAAATAGGAACAAAAGTTGAGCTTAAAGAGCGAACCAAGCAAGATCGGAGCCCCGGAGGACCCAACAGGATGGTCACACGCGTGTGAGCGTGCGTGGAAATAATCCAGTAGCCTCCCACCGCACACTCACACGCTTGTGAGCAGGCGTGGAGACTGCACTGCGCGAAATTTGATTAGGGTTGCTTTTTCGGAGACTATTTAAACCCCTTTGATAGATTTTCAAGGGAGGTTCCCAAAAATTTAGTTTTCCCTTTCCTTAGTTTTTTCTTTGGAGAACTTTCTCCATTTTCTTAGTTTTTCATTTCTTAGATTAGATCAAACTCCATTGTAGAAGACTACAAAGCTTGGATTGAAGGATTACTTCACTCTAGGTGATCTCTATTTCATTTTTATTATATTTTGTTATCTTATTCTTGGATTGAATTAGCTTTTGTGTTGAATTTCATATCATGAGTGACTAGTTTGATCTAGGGATTTGGATTGTGTCATTGAATGTTGCTAGTGTGTTGATCATATCTCTATATTTTGGATCTAAATGCTTATGTTGTTGGATTATCTATTCTTGTCTATTGATTGTTGTTTTGATGAGATCTTGTTTGGATTTGGCCAATCTAGATGAGAGATTGAGCTCTTGACTCTTTCATGTCTTTGATTAGAGTTAGGATTTGAAGCTTGACACAATCATAGTTCCTATGGACTTCTTAAGAATAGTAGGATAGTATGTAGCTTAAGTGTTTGATAAACTTCATCTTAGAGCTTTGGATGCTTGAAGGCAATCCTTAGTCAAAGAAGCCTTAGTACACAAAGGTGGAAAAGGACTAAGACAACACACTCTTGAATAGCCAACATCCTAGCATTATCTATCCATTACCTTAGTCACACCACAATGCAACATCCATTACATATTTACCAACCTTTTACTCTATTACTTTCTTGCACTCAACCAAACCTTATGAACTCCTTTCACTCACAAACCACCCTTCACCACACTCGAATCCAATGCATGACCCAATCAAGTAAACTTCCGAACAATTGACACACCTCCACGTCCCTCCTTCGAGACCGACACTCGGGGAGTCACTGACTTTCCGTTTTAACATAAATTTCTTTTGACATTTCACCCTATGCACGCAAGTGTTGTCAACAATATATTTTGTATATTGTGGGCCTTAATAATGTGGTGCAAGTGGACTAGGCCCATTAAGTTATAGGTTGGATTAGATATCTATGTTTAGTCCAATCCACCATATGCCTATATAAGCCTGCATTGATGGGATGTAGGACAGACAATATATAGCACCTAAGGACATGGTACTCATACTGCTCAGAAAATAATACCAGGACACAACAATGCATCAACTATGGCTGGAGATCAACACGATCTATGCTTCCACTATTACGAGGTTAGGTTACTCGTAGATTTATTCTATATGGTTTAGACTATATTTATGAACTTATATTTGGTATCAAGAGCCTTTACAATTTCTGTCTGGTTGATTGTTTGCCTAAAACAATATTATGTTTTATATACATTAAGTTTTTGGTATATGCTATGGTTTCAATTAATTTATTATAATTCTTCGAAATATGCATATATCTATTTGATTTTTTGATATAATAATTGCCTATATTTCAAAAGAATTATATTTGGACTGTTGAAAACTATTTTCAGTATTAATAATCACAATTTTAATTTCCTTTGGATTCCGAAATTATGTTTCGTGATTGTCTGGAATCTTACCTATTGTTTGGTTGAGTTGGAGAAATTTTTTTCTCGGATCCATTATCTGCTTTTGGTCTCCCGAGTTGATTTTTTTTTTCTTTCCGGCAACTGCTACGAGGAATCGACAACTATTCATTATAACAAAAATCTGTAGTTTTTCTCTACCGGCGAGTTTTTTTCTTTTTTTTTTTCGGTCATTCGCGTCACGGTTGAGGGCAATGACCTGCTACTGTTCCTCCTAGCTCCGGCAGACGTCGCGAACATGAGACGATGACGAAAACTTTTGGCGTCGCAGCGAGGTGGTCCGGCGAAGGCACGACGCAAAGGAACGTCGACCGCTGCATATCGTGTTGAGATTGATTCGCGTCATGTTGAGGTTGGCGGCGTTGATGTGGGCGTTGCGATGAGGAGAGTCGGCAGAGCAGTGGCAACCTGGATTCCTCGGCGACGTTGCAGCCTCTCCATTCTTTCAGGCGATGTCGCTACCGGTGGCTGATAGACGCCAAAAGTACCTAATTATTAAGAACTAATTAAGTTGATTTCTTGCCAAAACAAAGTCTTGAAGAATGCAATTATGCGTTTTCGTGCTATTTTACTAACAAATTGCAAAAGATTTTGTGTGGAGTGTTTTGAAGGATTCCCACAGGAATGAAGGATGAAATCAACCAAAGAGAGCATAAACCAGTAAAAGGAAGAATCAAGCCACACGGGAGCACACAAAGACCAAACCAGAAACAACAAAAGAGACGAAAACGAAGAAAGCCACGCCCGCGAGCACCACCACGCGTGTGAGAAGGCGTGGACAGGCACCAGAATCCTGCGCGATGTTTTAGTATTTAAGGGACATTTCAGCTAGGAGGAGGGAGTCTTTTGTCAATTTTTCACTTCTCACTTTAGGTTAGGGTTAGAGAGGATTAGGAGAAGGAGGAAGAGCTCCTTGGAGAAGGGAACTTGGATCTCCATAGCCTTGAGATCCTTTGGGTAACTTCTTTCATTAGAACTTGTTTTCTCTTTGGACTTCTCTTACTTTTCCTTTTCCTTAAAGTTATTTGCTTTTTATCTTGATCTTGTAAATATGCTTTTCTATTTGAATGAGATGATGTTGTTAAAGCCTATGAAGGGCTAATCCCTAGGATAGGGGCTACGTAGAATGGAGATTTGGTATTCATGATCTAAATTTGATGAATGAGTTTGATTTCTTTGGGGAATGTTGAAATTGTGTGTATGTCTTGTATGATCTTGTTAGATCGAGGGCCCCGATCTCTTCAAGAGTATAGGATCATCTCTTTGGCAAGATATCGCAAAGAGATGTAGCCCACTACCCACATCTCCCGCTCTCAATCTGAGAAGATGAGATCCGGAGGGAACTTGTAGACAAAGTGTTTGACAAAATTCCCCAACCGACTGAGGATTGGGAGCTTGAGTGTGACGCCACTCAGGACAATGTTCCAAGCTCCTTCGACCATGACTCAATGGAAATCAATGCTCTACTTTATGCCTCGAACCAATCTCCACGATACTCTAGCCCTCATCCGCTTTTATTTACATTTACTTACCTCAAATCGTATCAACCTTTGCACCCTCACTACTTCAATTCCACAATCTCTACATGTTTGACTTTAGTGTTATCCAAACAACTCAAGGTAGGAAAGCCGTATATTCTCCAATTTGCCATCCGCGAGAGACACGACACTCGGGGAGTTCATGACTCTTCGGTTTACCACCCTCCACATTCACTCACACCGTACACACAACATCAAAATGGCGCCGTTGCCGGGGATGGCAAACGGTGAATTTAAAGTTTTACTATCTTGAATCATTTGGATAACTTGCTTATTTCATTTTCTTTTGTTTTGTTTTATTGCTATTTACCCTTTCGCATCCAACTATACACCACTTGCGCTAATCTGTGAAAGGAGTTACCTCTTGTGCTCTGATTCTTTGTCTGGAAATTTGATTGCAGGACCTCTTTGACGCAATCATGGATCCATCTCTACCTGATGATCGAGCTTACCATAGTTATGTGCCATACGGAAGGAATCCTTACTATTCTTCACCACCACAACCACCATATCCACCGCCTCAATACTATCATAATTACCCTTTTCCTTACCCACCATCTTTTCCATACCCAATACCTCCACCACCAATTTATTATCATGAACAAGCTTATGTAACGCAACATTTTCAACCCCAAAGATATCCAACTCATAAGATGCCTCCATATTACCCTCCAACGCACTTTGACGAGCCAAACCATCCAAATTTTAAAAGTTTTGCGAGCAGTGACCCATCCACGCGAGCCACACGCGTGTGTGCCGGCATGGGAGCTCACTGGAACAATTCCACGCCGAGCCACACGCGTGGTGACGACGTGGACGGAGCCGACACATGTGCTTATTCCTCTACTTCCTCAGAACCGCCTCTTTCGCCCGAACACAACCAAACCACCCTCGAGCAACGCTTAAATGATTTTATACGAGAAATGAGGGAGGAGAATGCTAAACTCAAAGAAACTATCACTAAAGAGATGCTGGGAGAAATTCAAGAGCTTCGCCACGAAACACTCTCACCGCTCCAAACGGTTGAGAGCACACTCGCAAAGATTATGGAAATGATCCAAGTCCAGGGAGAAACAGATGTGAACGCTGTAACACTTAGAAGCAGGAGAGCACTTCCAGAAGTTATTCCACCTCCGCCACAATCTGTTCCCACAAAAGAACCAAGGATGGACGATAATGGGACTTCCAATGCCACGCAAGTTGAACGAGCACTCGAAGAAGAATTTAGAAGGGAAGACATACAACCACAACCCTCTCGGAAAGGAAAAGAAATCATGCAAGAGTCACCACCAGTGCCGAAAGCAAAACTTCCATTTCCTCAAAGATTCCGCACTGACATCGACAACGCCAAGTATGATAAGTTCTTACAAATGCTACGCCAACTACACATTGACATGCAATTTATTGACGCACTAGGAGAAATGCCGAGGTATGCCAAATTCCTTAAAGATCTTTTGTCTAACAAAAAGAGATTGGCTGAAACCGCTACTGTTGTGTTAGGAGAAGAGTGTTCTGCTATATTACATAAGGATGTACCCCGGAAGTTAAAAGATCCAGGAAGCTTCACTATACCTTGTAATATAGGGGGCACTACTTTTAATAGAGCCTTGGCAGACCTAGGTGCTAGCATTAATTTGATGCCTTTTGCACTATACTGAAAATTGAATTTAGGAACTCTTAAGCCTACATGCATGTGCATTCAATTAGCTGACCGATCCACCAAATACACTAGGGGTATAGTGGAAGATGTTTTGGTCCGAGTCGATAAATTCATTTTTCCAGTGGACTTTGTGATTTTAGATATGGACCCAGATGTGGAGATCCCTCTCATCTTGGGCAGACCCTTTTTGGCGACAGCTAGAGCTTTGATAGATGTGGGGGAAGGCAAACTCGTTATCCGTGTGGGAGACGAGTCCGCCAGCTTCGACGTAACCAAAATTATGAAATATCCTCTAGATGGGGATGAATGCTTTTTCGTTGACTACGTGCATAATGAAATAGACTATCTATGCGAAGTGCCCAAAGCCAAGAGGCATGATTTTAATTGGGAATGTCCTATAGGGGCTAAGAATTGTAATGAAAATACTTTTGAGCATGATCTTAACACTTTACATATTGCTTTACACCGAGAGGTTGATCGTTTTAATTTAATTGATAATGATTATGCTTCTGAATTCGTTGAAAATATAAACTCTGTTGGTGAAGTCTCGGAGGAAACGGTTGGAAATGATGGGGATGAATTTGATGAATTTGGGGAGGAATTTGATGATGGAAATGAGAAAAGAAAGGAGGACGGTGAGATAATACAGGAAGGAGAGTTAAAACCTTTACATGCCCATCTTGAGTATGCTTACCTAGGATTAGGGAAGGAGTTGCCAGTTGTCATCGCTACAGATCTTTCAGCTATACAAAAAGAGCAACTGATAGCAGTGCTGAAGAAAAACAAGGAAGCAATCGGTTGGAGGATGACTGACTTGAAAGGGATTAATCCGGCCATTTGCACACATAAGATTTTATTGGAAGAAGGATCCAAACCTGTAGCGCAACCACAGCGTCGACTTAACCCAAACACATTCAAAGTCGTGAAAAACGAGGTGATCAAACTTATGGATGTCGGAATGATTTACCTTATTTCGGACAGCACATGGGTCAGCCCGACTCATGTAGTGCCCAAAAAAGGGGGAATCACAGTTACTGAAAATGATAACAAGGAGTTGATTCCCACAAGGAAGATAACTGGATGGAGAGTCTGTATTGATTATAGGAAGCTCAACGAAGCCACTCGTAAAGACCACTTCCCATTTCCCTTTGTAGATCAAATGATTGAGAAAGTAAGCGGGTACGGCTACTATTGTTTCTTGGACGGAATGAGTGGATACTTTCAAATTCCAGTAGCCTTGGAGGATCAAGAGAAAACAACATTCACTTGTCCGTTTGGTACGTTTGCTTACAGGAGAATGCCATTTGGTCGCTGTAACGCCCCTGCTACCTTCATGCGCTGCATGTTGGCTATTTTTGAAGATTTCATTGGTAATTTTATGGAAGTTTTCATGGACGACTTCACAATTTTTGGAGAAACTTTCGAAGAATGCCTTGGAAATCTAGAGAAGGTTTTAGAACGGTGCCAACAGATGAATTTGACATTATCATGGGAGAAATGTTACTACATGGTCACAGAAGGAATTGTGATTGGACACAAAATCTCAAAAAAGGAATTGAGGTTGACAGAGCTAAGACAACAATTATTGAAACCTTGCCACCACCGCACAATGTGACATCCCTGAGGAGTTTCTTAGGACATGTGGGATTCTATAGAAGATTTATAAAAGACTTCTCGAAAATCGCAAGACCATTGACTAAACTGTTGGAGAAAGACGCTGTATTCGAACTAAATGAGGATGCTATGAAAGCATTCCAGAATTTAAAGGATGCCATGGTACATACTCCAATTCTTGTAGGACCAAAATGGGATAAACCTTTTGAGCTAATGTGCGACGCGAGCAATTTTGCAGTTGGAGTTGTGCTAGGGCAGAAAAATGACAAGAAATTTCAGCCTATTGCCTATGCTAGTCGAATGTTGACAAAGCCACAACAAGCCTACACCACGACCGAGAAAGAGTTGTTCGCAATAGTGTTTGCATTAGATAAATTTAGATCATATCTCTTAATGTCAAAGGTCGTCATTCATACTGATCATGCAGCTATCAGATTTCTCATGTCTAACCTTGAAGCAAAGCCAAGACTGATCAGATGGATTTTGCTATTGCAAGAATTCGACGTGACTATCGTGGACCGTAAGGAAATTGAAAACAGTGTAGCAGATCATTTGTCAAGCTTGGAGAATGAAAAAGGACGAGATATGACTGGAGACGTGAACGAGTATTTTCCTGAGGAAAAATTGATGGGTCTCTATCTCACACCTTGGTACGCTGATCTGGCCAACTACCTGGTCGGGGGAGAATTACCAGAGTTCTTGGATACACATGCCAGGAGAAAATTAATAGCAGAATCTCGATTCTATTTCTTGGATGAGCCGTATCTCTTCAAAGTGTGTGCTGATCAAATAATTCGACGTTGTGTAACAGAGGCTGAATGACATGAAATTCTGGGAGAGTGCCACCGAATGGGCCATCACTCGGCAAATAGAACTGCAAGAAGAGTACTTGAAGCAGGATTCTATTGGCCCTCAATATTTCGGGACGCTCAAATTTGCGTAAGAAATTGTGACAGATGTCAACGGACTGGGAACATCACTGGGAAAGATGAGATGCCACAGAATTACATACTGGAATGCAAAATTTTTGATATATGGGGATTAGACTTTTGCAGGACCATTTCCGGATTCCAAAGGTTTCAAATATATCCTTATAGCAGTGGATTACGTATCAAAGTGGGTTGAAGCAGAAGCACTTCGAAACAATGATGCCAGGAGCGTAACAAGATTTCTAAAGAAATTATTCACAAGGTTTGGAGTGCCACGGATTGTGATTAGCGATAGGGGAACACACTTCCGGAATGTGCCCATGCGGAGATTACTTCAAAAGCAAGGCATACAACATCGGGGAGGAGTTCCGTATCACCCTCAGACTACCGGACAAGTTGAGAATGCAAATAGAGATATCAAGGCCATATTGGAAAAGACAGTGGCTCGACATAGAAAGGATTAGATTGACAAGCTTAGCGACGCGCTATGGGCTTTTCGGACTGCTTATAAGACACCGATAGGGACTACTCTATACAGATTGGTATATGGCAAAGCATGTCATCTCCCGGTTGAGATTGAACACAAGGCATATTGGGCCATTAAAAAACTAAATGAAGATCTAACCATAGCAGGACAGGAAAGAATGTTTCAACTAAATGAATTGGAAGAATGGCGTTTGCTTGCCTATGAGACATCCAGATCTTACAAAGAACGATCAAAATTTTACCACGACATGCATATCAGGAAGAACAAAGAATTCACTGAAGGAGATAAGGTGTTGTTATTCAATTTCAGACTGCGACTATTTCTTGGAAAGCTTAAATCGCGATGGACGGGGCCATTTATTGTTACAAAGGTTTTTCCTTATGGAACGTTAGAGATCATGCATCCCGAGAAAGGAACCTTCAAAGTAAACGGTCACCAAGTCAAGAAATACTATGGGATGGAAAATGCGCAGGGGATAGTCCAGTGTTGCAGGCTAGTACCCTGGGATGTTGAGTGACAAGATCCTCATATCATTCTCGTCGGGCTAAAGACGTTAAACGTAGCGCTGATCGGGAGGCAACCCGATATTTACTTTGCTTGGTTATTATCTTTACCTTATTTTATCAAATAACCCTCCAAGTTGAGATTCTCTATTTTGTAGATTCTATAATTCCATGCAGATCTCGTTGCAAGAACATGAGAGTCATCTATTCAAGAATTTGTGGGCAACATGACGGGGGATGCTTACTAGGTCATTTGCCTCTTATCCCTTGTCTATTTATTATGTGAACCTCATGTTTTCATTTTAAAGTGTGGAAAAATGCATGTTTTGTTGTTTCTTTGTTTCATTATATTCTAAGTCAACATCGAGGACGATATTTGGTCTAAAGTGTGGAAAGAGCTGTGCTTAGATTGAAAATATTTCTTAAACAAAGCTCTATCTCATTTGTTTGAAAGATAATCAAGCCACAAGTATGTGTTGTTATTCATTCTATCTTTGGAGAATGCTAAATCTGTGCCAAAAAGTTTCCTCTTTGAATAACCTTGGAAGTACCCCTATCTTGACCTTTAAAATTTGAAAAATTTGCATGCTTGTGTGGTATTCGCCTCTTATTTTGTAAAGACCTTAGTTAAGGATCTCTCGAAGTGGGAGTGTGCAACCCCTAATTTCAGAAAGATAAGTTAAGCGAAGCCCGGAATTGAATAATCATAGAATAGAACATGGGGCAAAAGGAGAGCTTTCTGTTGAGCATTGAGTGAAATATCCCTTATCCCAAAATAAAAGGCATGAGGGGTTGTTCGGAGAAAAGAGTAGAAAAGGCAAAAAGGTCAATCCCCGAGATAAGATACGAGGAAAGCCATCTCGCTAGGTGGTGAGCAACCATAGTCTTCAAAATACATAAATGTTATATCTGGAGTCGGTTGCTCACAATAAAATGACCCTAGGAGATGAGAAAATTGAGATGAGGAAAGCCGCTTCGCTAGGGTTCAAACACCCATTGCACTGTCTTCGAAAAAGCATGGAGCTCCATGTGAAGTCGGGTCGCTTGATGATGTTACCCTAGGAAGTGAGAAGAATGAGTTACCGCCTAAGCCACTAGCGGAGAGGGCCCCATGGATCTATTTTCACTTACTCTTATGTTGGGCTTTGGCGATAAGGGAGGCCGATTGATTAGGTTTTGTACATCGTTCCCACTAGGGGGATCAGCTTAAGGCCTTCGCACAATAAGAGGTGAATGAAATTTTGGATTGCATGCTTGATATTGTGAAAACTAATTAAATGTCCAATTGGTGAACAACAGGGGTTTTGCTTTGTTTGAATATTCCTAGCAGTGTATGGCACATTTTTATCATTCCTTGAAGATATTGTGAAGGATTTCACATATCCTGGTAGATTGTGTTTTGAATGAATGCTTATCATTGAGCATATCTTTAGCTTAGATACTTTTGGCATCCAAATGAGAAGGCTTTGAATGTATAATTTGCTCGTGGACGAGCAATCTAAAGTGTGAAAACTTTGATAGACGCCAAAAGTACCTAATTATCTAGAACTAATTAAGTTGATTTCTTGCCAAAACAAAGTCTTGAAGAATGCAATTATGCGTTTTTGTGCTATTTTACTAATAAATTGCAAAAGAGTTTTGTGTGCAGTGTTTTGAAGGATTCCCACAGGAATGAAGGCTGAAATCAACCAAAGAGAGCATAAACCAGTAAAAGGAAGAATCAAGCCACATGGGAGCACACAAAGACCAAACCGGAAACAACAAAAGAGACGAAAACGAAGAAACCCACGCCCACGAGCACCACCACGTGTGTGAGCTGGCGTGGAATTATTCCAGTAACCGTCCACGCCAGTCCACACGCGTGTGAGCAGGCGTGGACAGGCACCAGAATCCTGCGCGATGTTTTAGTATTTAAGGGACATTTCAGCTAGGAGGAGGGAGTCTTTTGTCAATTTTTCACTTCTCACTTTAGGTTAGGGTTAGAGAGGATTAGGAGAAGGAGGAAGAGCTCCTTGGAGAAGGGAACTTGGATCTCCATAGCCTTGAGATCCTTTGGGTAACTTCTTTCATTAGAACTTGTTTTCTCTTTGGACTTCTCTTACTTTTCCTTTTCCTTAAAGTTATTTGCTTTTTATCTTGATCTTGTAAATATGCTTTTCTATTTGAATGAGATGATGTTGTTAAAGCCTATGAAGGGCTAATCCCTAGGATAGGGGCTAGGTAGAATGGAGATTTGGTATTCATGATCTAAATTTGATGAATGAGTTTGATTTCTTTGAGGAATGTTGAAATTGTGTGTATGTCTTGTATGATCTTGTTAGATCGAGGGCCCCGATCTCTTCAAGAGTATAGGATCATCTCTTTGGCGAGATATCACAAAGAGATGTAGCCCACTACCCACATCTCCCGCTCTCAATCTGAGAAGATGAGATCCGGAGGGAATTTGTAGACAAAGTGTTTGACAAAATTCCCCAACCGACTAAGGATTGGGAGCTTGAGTGTGACGCCACTCAGGACAATGTTCTAAGCTCCTTTGACCATGACTCAATGGAAATCAATGCTCTACTTTACGCCTCGAACCAATCTCCACGATACTCTAGCCCCCATCCGCTTTTATTTACATTTACTTACCTCAAATCGTATCAACCTTTGCACCCTCACTACTTCAATTCCACAATCTCTACATGTTCGACTTTAGTGTTATCCAAATAACTCAAGGTAGGAAAGCCGTATATTCTCCAATTTGTCATCCGTGAGAGACACGACACTCGGGGAGTTCATGACTCTTCGTTTTACCACCCTCCACATTCACTCACACCGTACACACAACATCAGTGGCGAACCTTGCTGTGCTCGAGGCTAGGCTCCAGGCGACGTCCGGCTTCCGCTTCTTCATCGACGGCGACATGCAGCGAGGTGGCGCGACGGAGGCGGGCTGGCTTCTGCTTCGGCCTGCTGCTCCTACTTCTACGCAATCAAGTCGAGGAGTCCGGCGTGCGTTTGAAGGTAATTTGAGATAAAGGAGGAAAGTTTTGTCATGCAATTAAGATTTGGTTATGGAATTATCTTTTATTTACCATATATTAATATTTGCCATATTTCTTAATTATATATTAATTTTGGTAAATGGTGATTATTTAGTTTATTATTGTCATATTAATATTACCTTAATTACATATTAATTTTGGTAAATGGTGATTATTTAGTTTATTATTGCCATATTCACATTACCTTAATCAATTTGTATATCATTTTTTTTTTGCAAATGGTAAATATATAGTAATATTATACATATTAATTTTGGTAAATGGTAATTATTTGGTTTAATATTGCCATATTAATATTACCTTAATTAATATTGTATATTATTTTGGCAATGGTAAATGTATGTCAATTACTTGTTTTGAAATATTAATGTCCTTTAGTTTTTTTTTCCTTCATTGTGGTATTAAGTTCATAATTAAATTATTATTCAATTTTGAACAGATTATTAAGTTTTAATTTGTTTGAATTTTAATTTTAATATTGAATATTCGGTTTAAATTGTATTAAGTGTTACAATTTAAATATTTAATTGTGGAGTTTGAGTTCGTAATATGCATAATAATCTGAGCATGCTATATATATGTTTTTTTTTATTGCACTAATTATATTATTTGATTGTTATAATTATGCCTTTAGAAAAGCATGTTCATTAAGATTGAATTTAGAGCCTTTTTAGGACTGAATTAATTGCTTATTATGCATGATTTAGTACCTTTTAGGTGATTTTAGTGCCTTTAAGAATAGATTATGTATATTCTTACTCTTTTAGTCAATACTCCACTTCTTTTGGTGTATTTCAAAGCACATAAAGTACATAAAACTCTTCATAGTACTACCCTATTTAAAGCCTTATCCTTAGGTCAATCTACATTTATATATATCAACCAAACGATTTTACTTCAAATATGAGAACACATGATTTAGGGAAGTTTCTTGGGGAGGAATACTAGTTCCCTGGCCCTGGCTTTCACGCCTTGCTGGCTCAAACCGCCATATTGCTACTAGTCCCCTTGCGACGCTACTCTTACTAAGGAGTTGGTTTTTAATGGAGCCTTAGCACCAACCAACTTTCCTAGGAGTATACCTAAGGATTGTCTATCATGTTTTGGTTTAATTTGTTTGATTAGGCTTTAAATACCCTTGCCATTGTGATTATGTTCAGTTTTGGTCAATTAAAGAGTAGCTACAACATCTTTAATTTACTGAAATTTCATATTAAGGATTAATCACATAAAGTTTAGGCAAGAAACCTTGTAGTTAACTCTGTGTTATATAATGAAATTTAGCCCACAGGCAATTTTGTTATATTTAAAGGGTTAGTTAGGATAAAATACTAAACTATGATCATAATTTGCCCACTACGATTATGCATCGACATATACCTTGGTAGTTTTGTCATTAAGGGTGGATAAACCTTACCCAAATCGTACCCATTCCGTTTCGACCATTCAATTTTGGTAATATTATGTACTTTAGTTACCCTCTCTCTCTATTTTGTGTCTTAAAAATCCTCACCAAGCCTTAAGTTAACCGCTAATTTGGACTAGTCACATATGTTATCTTTACAAATATGGAAACATTAAGAAGGTGTATTACCATAATTTGGTTGTTCTTGTTAAATATTAATGGTGGTTATAATGTTGATTATTACCATCAAATATTTTAATTATTGAAACCATTAATATTAATATGGTATTCAGTTATAAATTCTGAATTTTTTCCAATTCAGTTTATGTGACAATGTTCCAATCAAGAAAATATTCTTGGCATTTTTCAGACTTTAAATTTTATTAAGTTTCAAAATTATATCCGAGAATGTTTCTACAGTTAGTGGTTTTAACTATTGTTTTTCTATATTTAGTCTCCTATTTAATGTGATAATATTATTATGGCTATTGCTTTTTGGATTATTTGTAATTTGCCATTAATGATAATAATATTATTAATTGGGTTATGGAGAATCAATTTAGTAATTTTGGAAAAACATATTTGCTAAGGCAACTGGCTATTGCCACTAATTGCATAATTCTTTAAATTCTTTGAATTATGATTTTAGTTCGTTACGCCCATATTTGGTTAAGTATAAATAATGAATATTTAGTGTACATTCGTACTTTATAGTTGGTTCATACTCTTTATATTGTTTCATGAATTTGATCAGATTAAGTGCATAATATTAGGATTAATTATGCAATTAGGATTTGTGAGATTTTGATTTACAAATAACAATATATATTTTTGGTTAGATATCGTTGGAATTTGTAAATTCGGTCTATTTTTCATAAATTTGATCTTTATGTTTTTAAAACATTTTAATGGGCTTCAAGTTTGAAATTTCAAAGTATATATTTATTACTTTACTATTCAAAAATTTAGGTATTTTGGTTTGGACTCATTAGAGTTTGAATATTAAGTTTATACTTTGGAAGCTCATATTAAAAAAAAAATTGTCTTAAGTTATGCAATTTGTTTAGAATATATGAGTTAAATGCCTAATTTTATGCATATTAATTTGTCCAACGCATAATATTTTGTTATGCAAAATATTTTTTTTATTATGACTTTAGCAATGCATAAATTTAGGATGGAATTATATTGGTTTCTAATTAAGTTGGACTTATGCATAAACTTTAGTTACGGTAGTGCCTGAATTTAAGCACATTTGGTCCATTGATTTAGTTCACCCATTTAAGCTTTAATCATAGGTGACCCATGCAATTTTGGTGTATACCCTACAATTTTAGGTTTATACCCCCAAACGAATACTCCCATCTTGCCATAGTTCAAAGATCCATTGTTGTTGTCAATCATTCCAGCCTTGACTTTTTCTAGCTCGTTATCTTCTGACTGCTTCTGCTTGATCTCCTCAAAGATTGAAGGTATTATAACCATGTTATAAAGATCAATTTCTGCTTCTACTTCCCCTTCAATCCGAACTTCAAGGTTAAGTCTCCTGAAATCTTCACATAATTCCTCGGGAAGAACCCATGTTGCGTTTATAGAATGTTCCGATTTCATGCTCAGTGCTAGGGGTGTAAATGAGTCGAGTGGCTGGTGAGCTGCTCACGAGCCGCTTGGTCAAAGCTCGGCTCAAGCTCGGTCAAATTTGAGTTCGAGCCGAGCTCGAGCTCTAATGTCTTAGGCTCGTGGCTCGACGAGCCGCTCGCGAGCGATATATATATATATATATTTAATATTATAGTTTATTTTTAATTGAAACATGAATTTAAAATCAAATAGGTTAAATTCGAGTTTAAAATCGGACTCGAACTTGAGTTCAAGCATGAATTCGAGCTCAAATTCGAGCTCGAACAATCGAGCTACTCGAGCCGAACTCGAGCAGCTCGAAAATTGCCGAGCTCGAGCTTGAGCATCAATTTTCAAGCTCGATCGAGCTCGAGCTCGAACTCGAGCCAAGCCTTCCTTAACGAGCTCGAGCTCAAGCCACCCTAGGTTCGAGCTCGGCTCGGCTTGTTTACACCCCTACTCAGTGCGTCTGCAACCACGTTCGCTTTCCCTTCATGGTATTGAATAACTAAGTATGAGCTCTAACCATCTTCTCTGTCTCATGTTCAATTCCTTCTACGTGAAGATATACTTCAAACTTTTATGATCGGTGAATATCTTACATTGCACACCGTATAGATAATGGCGCCAAATCTTCAAAGCGAAGACTACTGCGGCCAATTCTAAGTCGTGAGTAGGATAGTTCACCTCATGAGTCCTTAATTGTCTTGATGCGTAAGCAACGACCTTTCTATTCTACATTAGCACATAGCCCAACCCTTTCTTCGAGGCATCACTGTAGATTTCAAACCCTTCTGTTCCGGACGGCAGAGTCAACACCGGTACAGTTGTTAGCCTTTTCTTCAGCTTCTGAAAAGCTTCTTCACAGCCCGCATCCCACACAAACTTGGTTGTTTTCTTCATTAGGTTTGTCATCGGTCTTGCAATCTTGGAGAAATGTTTCACAAATCTCCTATAGTAACCGGCCAATTCCAAAAAGCTTCGAACTTCAATTACTGAAGTCGGTGCTCGCCAATCCATTATTGCTTGAATCTTCGAAGGATCAACAACCACTCCTTCCTTGGTGATTACATGCCCTAAAAATGCAATCTTATCCTGCCAAAACTCACACTTGGATAATTTCGCATAAAACTTATTTTCCCTTAATGTTTGCAAAACCACTCTCAAATGTTCTTCATGATCTTCAGGGGTACTTGAGTAGATTAAAATGTCGTCGATGAAGACAACCAAAAACTGATCCAAATACGGTCGAAAAACACGGTTCATGAGATCCATGAATACCGCTGGTGCATTAGTCAACCCAAACGACATCACCGTGAACTCATAATGTCCGTATCTTGTCTTAAAAGCAATCTTAGGTATATCTTTCTTAGCTACCTTCAACTGATGATATCCAGACCTTAGGTCGATCTTCGAGAAGGTTCCAGCTCCTTTTAGTTGATCAAACAAATCATCGATTCTAGGCAAAGGGTACCTGTTCTTCACCGTCACTTGGTTAAGCTCCCAGTAGTCAATGCAAAGCCTTAAACTACCATCTTTCTTCTTAACGAATAGCACTGGTGCGCCCCACGGAGAAACACTCGGTCAGATGTAACCCTTATCCAGCAACTCTTGCAGCTGCTCTTTCAATTCTTGCATCTCCTTTGGTGCCATCCTGTAAGGCGTCTTTGAGATTGGTGCAATTCCAAACACTAAGTCGATAGCAAATTCTATCTCCCCTTTTGGTGGTATGCCGAGTATCTCTTCTGGAAAGATGTCAGGAAAATCTCTCACCATCGCTATTTGATCAAGTGTTTCCTCCATCGAGTCAAGATCTCGAACCATGCACAAGTAGGCTTCGTGATTATTCATCACATACTTCTTAACCTTCATCATAGACACCAACTTGATTCCAAGTTTAGTAATGATTCCTCGGTAGATCACCCTATCACCTTCAGCACTCCTTAAGGTAACTTGATGCTTATCACAGATGATTTTGGCCTTGTAAGCACTTAGCTAGTCCATCCCCAATACTACATCGAGGTCTTTCAACTCGAACTCAATCAAGTTGCCAGGAAAGCTCACTCCGTTGATATCTATTGGCACGTCCTTATGTACGTATTTACAAGCCACTACACTACCGGTAGGGGTTTTAACAGTTATTTTTACTTCTGAGGTCGGCGCTACTCCTATTTTCTTTATAAAGGCAGTTGATACAAAAGAGTTCGTAGCTCCATAATCAAATAAAACTAAGGCAGGTACAAAGTGTACAAAGAAGGTACCCGTGACCACGTCACTGGCCTCCGCCTGGACCTTGTTCATGACGTAAATACGTCCTTGTCCACCATTTACTCCATTGCCATTATGAGCCTTGTTGTTCCCGCCATTCTTGTTACCATTATGGTTGTTGCCTTGAATTCCTCCTCCAGCATTCTTCCCACTGTTTCCTCTGTTCTTGTTCTGGTTCTGACCAGAAGCGTTCCTGTAACACCCCCAAATTCACATCCCGATGCTTACTTAAAAATAGCCTTACTATAAAAGGAAATATTAGTACTTATTAAATTCATAATAATCAAAATCCACAATAACATTATTCAAGGGTGTTACCGCCATACCTAATCCTACTTGATTCGATGCAAGGCTAGTCTCAAACAAATCCCAAATTAAAAATAACATCAAGTTCTCATAATCCTCAAAATATTAATATAAAATCCTTAAATAATCTTCATTATATAATCCTTTATTTTGCTAAATCCCCGAGCTAACAACAACTCAGTCTACTACTCTCGCCACTGCAACTCTTATCATTTATTCCCTGCTACTTACACAAGCAACAGCAACAACAACAAATAAAAAGGGGTTAGCAAAACATGCTAAGTAAGGGACTCGCCTACCCCCAAAAATAATTTTTAATAATATATAATTTGAAAAAGGAGTAGTAGTCTTTTTACCAAACCTTTAAGAAAATTCAACTGCATTTCCTTTGCTCAGAAAAATTGTTAATATAATAACAAAAATAATAATGATAATATGGTAATATGGAAGGATAATCATACATAAACGTAATGGGAAAGGGTCCTTTTATTTTCAGGCCCTAGTAACAGAACTTATGCTATACTACACAAAAATTCCCATTTTCACTTTCGGAAACCGGACTCTAACCTTAAGTGTGCATACCCCCGAATGAGGATTCCAAGCCTCAACAGGAAGTTACCAGCCCTAGTAGCCAGGATAAAATTTCTACTGACTACCATGTAATTTAAGGTACACAGACCCATTCCTACAGAACACACCATAGTGTTCTAGTACCCGAGGATTGTTCCTGACGGGCACTCCTCTACAACAATTAAAATTCAACCACTTAATCACATTTCAAATTTCACATAGCTTCCAATATTTAAGAAAATATAATTTTCCAAATCATTTTCCCATACTAAAATCTCTTGAAAATTTGTAAGGAAATATTTTATTTGAAAACTCTAATTTGTCCAAAATTCTCAATCTCTCATAAAATAGTATTCTTAATATAAGAAAAATCCTTATTCCCAAAAATGTCAAAAGATCAATTATCACTAGAGAAAATCTTAAAATATTTACCTATTCATATTTAACATAAATCCATACAAATTAACAAAGCAAATTATAACTTAAAATAATTAAATAATTTTTTTTATAAAACTTCGTACATACGTACTGGATACAAATATATACATACACTGAAATTTCTACCAACCACACAAATTCCTAATTTTATGCAAATACTAACAATCAATTAATATCTCAATTCTAGATAATACTAATTAATCATTTTACTTTCACAACTAACACATACTTGATAATTACATACAACAATATAAGGATTATATATATATACAAATAATACATAGTACAAATAAATAAAAGAAAACATTTTATTTTATTTTTATTTTATAAAACATACGTACAACACAAATAAGAGAAAATATTATTATTATATATTTTATTTTCTTTCTTTCTTCTCTTTTATACGTACTACATAAATATATATTTGTATAATTAGTCTAATATGCCTACTGTACAAACATGGATTATATATACATACATTTATTTTAGTATACATACGATATACATATACATAGTATTACGAAAAACATATATATATTTATACATATACGTACAACATATATATAATATTAATACGAAAAACATTATATATATATTTATAAATATACGTATGCTATATATATATATATATATACGAAAATATTATTTATAAATATATATATACGGTACTCACAGTATATAGCAATATATATATACACTACATTTATACACATATATATACGTATAATACAAACCATATATATTTTTATATATATACGTATGAAATATATTTATGTATAATCTACACACATGATCAAATACCACATACTTTCATATGTATTTCTACGCATATACATATATTTAAAATATATTTTATATCCAAAAATCACATATTTCATGATCATCAACTTGCATCAATTTTTCACCACAACACAATATATATATATTCATATATATTCATATATACATCAAATCATACAAATGGGATAAACAAGTAGAAAACAAACCCACTTACTTGGATATCAAAATCCTCAACTTTAAAACAATCTTCAAGGTGACTAGGGCTCTCCTTCTACCATCATCATCATCAATCAACACAAAGAAAGAACCCACATAAGCACACAATTTAACAATCACCATAACACTATACTACCCGGAAAAAATACAATAAAAATACTAACTTACTTGAGAAGATGAAGTTCCAAACTCTTGAATAAAATGATGGGAGAAATATATATATTTTTTTACGCAGGAACGAATCAGAAGGAAAAGATGAAGAAGAAATTTCCTTCTTTTTAGATGAAGATGTCGGCTAGGAGACTAGGAAGGCTAAAGGGAAAGACTAAATCAATCCCCTATATGAAGGAAGATAAATAGGTAGTCATCCTTTAATTTTTAGAATCATCCAAATCAAAACTTTGTAACCTCCAATCTACCTTATTAACAAACAAAATTTAGAGCTCGGTTAATAAACGAACAGAGTCTGAACAGTGTTAAACTCGTTTGCTAAGTGTTCGCGAACAAGCTCGTTTGTGTTCGTTTAGTAGTGTTCATGAACAAGCTCGTTTAATGTTCGTTTAATAATGTTCGCGAACATGTTTATATATATATATATATATATATATATATATATATATATATATATATATATATATATATATATATATATAATTGTTCGTGAAGACATGAATGTAGATTATTTATTGTTCACGAACAAATTGTGTTCATGAACATGTGCAGGTGTTTGGTTACTAAGTGTTCACGAACGTGTCCATGAACTTAAATGAACATGTTTGTGAACGTGTTTGCTAGCTTTTGCGAACACGTGCGTGAACTTGTTCGTTAACGTTAACGAACACGTTCGTGAACGTTAACAAACACTAACGAACGCTTAACAAACGAACACGAACAAGATTTTTAAAAACCTTAACAAACGAACACGAACACGAACACACCAAAATCCTTAACAAACGAACACGAACAACCTTCGTTCGTTTATGTTCGGTTCGTTAACAGCCCTATTAGGTATTAAAGATATTGATCTTATATAATCTTATATATAGTAGTAATATGTATTACACACATACATAATATATATATATATATATATATATTAAGTTTGTGTAGTGTGCGTGTAATTTAATCTATATATATATATATTAGTTATATAAGCTATGTATATACTAAATAGTTATATATATATATATATATATACTCAATCATTATTTATTATATATTATATATGTAATTAATTAGGTGATCACTATTATGGACCTTATATTATATAAATTATATTGTGATGTGTATATATATGTATAATAGCCTCGTAGATATATATATATTTACATATATAATATATAATAAATGATGATTGAGTATATATATATATATATAACTATTTAGTATATACATACCTTATATAACTAATATATATATATATAGATTAAATTACACGCACACTACACAAACTTAATATATATATATATATATATATATATATATATATATATATATACACACACGTTACACCACACATCACATGCATATACGTATATCATATTTATATATAAAATAATTAAATATAATTAGTATATCTCACATACTACATAATAGTAATATAGTTATAAAAATAATATAATAATTAATATAAGGTTTTGATAGTCCAAATGAATATAGCTCAAGGTTCAAATGAAATTGAACATAGAAATAGAGTCCAAAGAATATGGTATAGAGATTAGATGAACATTGAGGAATAATAAGGAATAACTTTGAAAGTTCAATAGGTAATATTGGAACCAAAAATCTCAAGTGTCACAGTTCCCGTCCTTCCGGGCATAGCACTCGAATGCACGGTGCCCTATCTTGTTGCAGTTAAAGCACTTGACCCCATTCCCCTGGCAATCCACTCCGGGGTGATCCTTGCCACATCTCTTGCAATGGTAGCGTCTGTCCACCTTCTGGTTCCTCTGACCCTGATTATGATTCCTTTGACCGTGGTAACCATTGTGGTTCCTAGGTCCTCCTTTCCCTTGGAAGTTTTGGTTTTGCCCAGGATGAGAATACTTAGGCTTCTTCTCACCCTACTGCTGATTTTCCTCATTTCTTCTCTTGCCTTTCTCAGTGACCTCCCTTTGAAGCTGCTGCACATACAATGACTGGCAGCTCTGTCATATGCGTTATCCAACGTTTGGCATTTGAACACACTCAGGCTCTTCTGAGTCTCAAAATTGAGTCCTCGAATGAACTTGCCCGCTTTGCCACGCTCGTCAGGGACCAACGCAGGCGCAAATCTCACTAGGTTGATAAAGTTAGTATAGTATTCTTGAACAGTACGATTTCCTTGATGCAGGTGGAGAAATTCGTCATACTTGGCTGTCCTGACATGCTCAGGATAGAACTTCTCTCTCAGAGCGTCCTTAAAAGCTTCCCAGCCAAAAGTTGGCGACTGACGCAAGGTCGGACTGGCTGCAGCACACCAGATGTCGGCTCGCTGCTGCAGGTAGTAGACGGCTATATCCACACGTCGGTTAGACGGTCAGTCGAGAGCATCGAACAGCTTATCGAAAACCCGCATCCATTCTTCCAATACCAACGGATCTTCTTGCCCTGCGAACACGGGAGGGTTTCGCCCTGCCACTAACTTGGCCATATCACCGCCATTCTAGTTGCCATTCACAAGAGGATCTTGAAGCATCCGATCCCCCAACGCCTGGGTCAGCTGAGCCAATTGCTCGAGCCAACTCAGCGCTAGTAGGGACGTCATTCTCCGGAGCATCTTGATTTTCAACAGACCTTCTTGGAGGCATGATAATACTCTACAGGCAAATTCTACTTATATAAGAGTGATTTCCCACTCTATGAACATACAATCAAATAAGCATAACAACATATGCTAACCATATAACTTGGAAGGTACTTTAAACTTCATACCTGAGAATGCACACCCTCGGGGTGCAAAGCCACAAGCTTCAAACAAAATCACATATATATGAATCAAAACTAGGCAATAAGCACATATAATCACACAACCTCACTGTGGTGTTTAAAGCTTAATTTCTAGCCATAATGTCCTAAAATTTCTTACTGAGTTATTACCTAGGTCTTGTCCTTAACCTAGGCTCTGATACCAACTTGTAACACCCCAAAATTTCGATTCCTAAACTTACTATAAATGGACTTACTATAAATAGAATTTTAGCATATCATTTATTTCAAGTCCATAATAAAGAAAACCAAAGTACTTTATTTCACGGGTGCTACCGCCACACCTAACCCTACTTGACTAGATGCAAGGCTAAACCAACTCAAAGCATAAAGATAAAACAAAGTTCAGAGTCTTAATTCAAAAATAACATTAGAAATCCCTAATACAAATATTCTAAGCCTTGTAAAGTCTTTGGGATCTCGATCTACCGCACTCTTACCGCAAACATATCAAACATCACCTGTTACTCATTTAGAGATTTAAAAACATAATAAGAAAGTAAGGGGTTAGCAAAACTTGCTAAGTAAGGGACTGCTTGCCCCGAAAGTAATATATATATATATTGAAATCATACTTTACCATTTTCAAAGCTTGGCTGCAATGCCATAATTCAGAAAATTCAATAAAAGTTATTAGGTAAAGTAAAAACATTTGGAAGCACAACAACAACATAATGGGACAGGGTCCTTTGGATTCAGGCCCTAGTGAACGGTATACCTAAACTGAACACTTCACAAAATTTCCTATTTACAATGGAAACCGGACTCTAACCTTAAGTGGGCACACCCCCGAATGAGGATTCCAAGCCTCAACGGGAAGTTACCAGCCCTAGTAGCCAGGGTAAGGTTTCTACTGACTACTCCTGAAATTAGGGTACACAGACCCATCTCAACAGAACACACCATAGTGCCCTACTACCCGAGAATTGTTCCTTACGGGCACTCCTCAATTCATAAAATAAATCAACACATTCACAACAATTCTCATAACATCACATAGTTTCCAATTTTGAAAAACTTGCATTTTCTTTAAAATATTCTTTTTGAGTCAAAATAAAATATTTATTTTGCAAATCAATATTTTAGCAAAAGTCCTCAACTTAAAGAAATTCAACTTTAGAGATAGCGTACTATGAAAAATCCTTTTGTCACTTTGAAAAAAAATTTCTTAAAAGAAAATAACAACCAATTTTTACCCTTAACATACTAACCCAAATATTATCAAATTAATGAATTTAAACCTTAAATATACAATCCCAATACAAAGTTCAAATCCCTAATATCTATTAATACTTACAATAAATAATTATANCCTCCCTGTGTAGAGCCAGCTAAGGCTTGACTGAGTGTACTATGGGTGTTCCCCTTCCTTTGGATCAAAATATATATATATATAATTAGTGTATGTATTTATGGGTACGTATGGTAGTCATTCTAAAAAAAATTTAAAATTTATTTATTATATTATTATGAGTATGTAGTACAGTAATATATAAATATAAAAAAACAATTTATTTATTATCATTATATATAATTGTTAGGATTTGTACGTATTATCTTATATATATATATGTATGTGTGTGTGTGTCAATATATAAGACTATGTACATAATACTTGTAAGATTAGTGTATGTGTATATATATGTAACTGTAGACATAATTATATAAAATTGTTTATTGAGTTGTATATAAAAATATCATATAATGTGTATAGGCCGTATGCTTAAGTATGTATATATAAATATATTTTCTTAACTTATTGTATACAAGATTATTATTATTATATGTATATACATATGTACTATGAGAGTATATAAATTAATAGTTTTGTTAGTATATATGTATGGATGTGTGGCCGTATATGTACATATGTATAAATATTAAATAAATATTTTGTGTGATTTACTGTTATGTATATATGTATGATTGGACCGTATATATGTATTGTATGTGTAGATGACATATATACGGTCCAATCATACATATATACATAACAGTAAATCACACAAAATATTTATTTAATATTTATACATATGTACATATACGGCCACACATCCATACATATATACTAACAAAACTATTAATTTATATACTCTCATAGTACATATGTATATACATATAATAATAATAATCTTGTATACAATAAGTTAAGAAAATATATTTATATATACATACTTAAGCATACGGCCTATACACATTATATGATATTTTTATATACAACTCAATAAACAATTTTATATAATTATGTCTACAGTTACATATATATACACATACACTAATCTTACAAGTATTATGTACATAGTCTTATATATTGACACACACACACATACATATATATATATAAGATAATACGTACAAATCCTAACAATTATATATAATGATAATAAATAAATTGTTTTTTTATATTTATATATTACTGTACTACATACTCATAATAATATAATAAATAAATTTTAAATTTTTTTTAGAATGACTACCATACGTACCCATAAATACATACACTAATTATATATATATATATTTTGATCCAAAGGAAGGGGAACACCCATAGTACACTCAGTCAAGCCTTAGCTGGCTCTACACAGGGAGGCCATTCCTGTCTTCTTCTAAAATTTCTGATAACTCGGTGGAAGGTTGATCAAGAATAACCATTCCACCTTCACCATTAATAGCTCTTGCTAGTAAATCAGCTGCCCTATTTTTGTCTCTTGCAATGAAGGAAACTTTCCATGTTCCTATGTTATTCAGTTCCCTTCTGCATGCATGCACGATGTTGTCTGCAACATTATTCAGACTCATATTCTGGTTAATCGCCTTTACAATATTGAGGGAGTCAGATTCAAAGCACATGTATCTGCTGCCTAACATTTTCGCCATCTGAATGCCTTTCAACAGGGCCCAGGCTTCCGCCGCTTCCGGTGAACATGTTCCAATCTTAAAGCTAAAGCCTTTGATCCAATCTCCATGGTTATCTCTAGCAAGTCCCCCACACGCTGCCTTCCTCATTGTTGGGTTGTAGCTACCATCGATATTTATCTTGACCCAATCTAGAGGCGGCATATCCCATTTAATAAGTCTCCAGTTATAGTCTGTGACCAAACATGGAAGTTTTTTGGCTCTGTCAAAAGCCTTACATATCTCCTCAACTTGTACTTGAATCTAGTAGACTTTGGAGCCGATACTCTCCACTTTGTGTTGAAAAATTCGTTCGTTTCTCCACTTCCAGAGCCACCATGCTGTGACCGCAAAAGTTATACTTTGTTTATGCTTACGGTCAATCCTCCTACTTCTCTTTATACCTTTGTCAAACCAAGACAGAAATGTTTGATCCCCGGACTGAAGACTCTCTGGGAGGATCAAGTTCCAAACTACTTTAGCTTCCAGGCATATCCGGAGGATGTGCTCAGTTGTTTCCAGATCCTCCCCGCATGCAGTGCAAGTCGCACAGTTGGTAAGACCCCTCTTTNATACATCTACACATACAATACATATATACGGTCCAATCATACATATATACATAACAGTAAATCACACAAAATATTTATTTAATATTTATACATATGTACATATACGGCCACACATCCATACATATATACTAACAAAACTATTAATTTATATACTCTCATAGTACATATGTATATACATATAATAATAATAATCTTGTATACAATAAGTTAAGAAAATATATTTATATATACATACTTAAGCATACGGCCTATACACATTATATGATATTTTTATATACAACTCAATAAACAATTTTATATAATTATGTCTACAGTTACATATATATACACATACACTAATCTTACAAGTATTATGTACATAGTCTTATATATTGACACACACACACATACATATATATATATAAGATAATACGTACAAATCCTAACAATTATATATAATGATAATAAATAAATTGTTTTTTTATATTTATATATTACTGTACTACATACTCATAATAATATAATAAATAAATTTTAAATTTTTTTTAGAATGACTACCATACGTACCCATAAATACATACACTAATTATATATATATATATTTTGATCCAAAGGAAGGGGAACACCCATAGTACACTCAGTCAAGCCTTAGCTGGCTCTACACAGGGAGGCCATTCCTGTCTTCTTCTAAAATTTCTGATAACTCGGTGGAAGGTTGATCAAGAATAACCATTCCACCTTCACCATTAATAGCTCTTGCTAGTAAATCAGCTGCCCTATTTTTGTCTCTTGCAATGAAGGAAACTTTCCATGTTCCTATGTTATTCAGTTCCCTTCTGCATGCATGCACGATGTTGTCTGCAACATTATTCAGACTCATATTCTGGTTAATCGCCTTTACAATATTGAGGGAGTCAGATTCAAAGCACATGTATCTGCTGCCTAACATTTTCGCCATCTGAATGCCTTTCAACAGGGCCCAGGCTTCCGCCGCTTCCGGTGAACATGTTCCAATCTTAAAGCTAAAGCCTTTGATCCAATCTCCATGGTTATCTCTAGCAAGTCCCCCACACGCTGCCTTCCTCATTGTTGGGTTGTAGCTACCATCGATATTTATCTTGACCCAATCTAGAGGCGGCATATCCCATTTAATAAGTCTCCAGTTATAGTCTGTGACCAAACATGGAAGTTTTTTGGCTCTGTCAAAAGCCTTACATATCTCCTCAACTTGTACTTGAATCTAGTAGACTTTGGAGCCGATACTCTCCACTTTGTGTTGAAAAATTCGTTCGTTTCTCCACTTCCAGAGCCACCATGCTGTGACCGCAAAAGTTATACTTTGTTTATGCTTACGGTCAATCCTCCTACTTCTCTTTATACCTTTGTCAAACCAAGACAGAAATGTTTGATCCCCGGACTGAAGACTCTCTGGGAGGATCAAGTTCCAAACTACTTTAGCTTCCAGGCATATCCGGAGGATGTGCTCAGTTGTTTCCAGATCCTCCCCGCATGCAGTGCAAGTCGCACAGTTGGTAAGACCCCTCTTTTTCCTATTTTTGTTTGACATAATCCGGTCGTGCCTAGCTAACCAGAGAAATGATTGGATTCTGCTTGGAACCTTGAGTTTCCATATGTTACACCAAGATTGCTGATTAGGTAGATTGTGCCCATCACACGCAATATTGTATGCAGATGACACCGAGAAAGCTCATGATGTTTCCCACCCCCATCTTGGCAGATCACCCAACTCTTCGTCTTCGTAAAGAGAGATAGTTGCGATCTGGCTGCATATATCGATAGGTAGTTTGTTGACAAGTTTGCCCCATTTCCAACTTGAACCATGCTCCCAATAATCTGCCACTCGTGCATACATCTCCAGTAAGGATAGAAATGCAGACGTTACTTCAGCTAGAGGACGATGACCTACCCATTTATCTAACCAAAATTTCGTTTGTCTCCCGTTTCAGACCTGTTTTTTGGTCCCCTTCTTTAGTATAGGGATGGTTTTGAGTACTCCCTTCCATGCATTCGACATGTTGGCTTTGGGCAACCATGTGTCAGGATCTGGATTGTTGTTAGTATATTTTGTGCGCATGATCCTTGCCCAAGTGCTATCATCATCATTTATTAATCTCCATCCGATTTTTGCTAAGAAAGCTAAATTCATTTGTTCCAGCTTCCTGATGCCAAGACCTCCCAGCTCTTTCTCTCTTGTCACCATATCCCAGGCAACAAGATTGCATTTTCTGTTTTCTTCGGTACCACCCCAGATGAAATCCCTTATAAGCCTTTCAATTCTTTTGATAACCCCTGCGGGCAAGAGAGTTGTTTGCATGGTATACGATGGTATGGCTGCGAGTACCGACTGAGCTAGTATTCTTCTCCCTGCGAATGAGAGTGTTTTCATCTTCCATCCAGCTAGTCTCTGTTGGATTTTCCCAATTAGGCTTTCGAACGAATCATTTTTAACTCTTCCTTGAAGTGAGGGAACGCCCAGGTATTTCCCAGGGTCGCCAGTGATTGGAATGTTCATTCTTCTTACTATTGATGTTTGCAGCTCGACACTTGTGTCTTTTTAGAAGAATACTGATGACTTTTGATAGTTAATTTCCAGAATATTTGCAAAATACCTCCAAAGTCTGTTTGATAATTTCAGCCTGTTGTACAGTTGCTTCTCCCATTAGGATCATGTCATCCGTAAAGAGGAGGTGGGTTAAACATGGCCCTTCGTTGGTTATCATAATTCCATTCCACTTTCCAATCCTTCTAGCTTCTTCAATCATGTGACTTAGCCGTTCCACACATAGGACAAAAACTAGGGGAGATATGGGATCCCCTTGCCGGATTCCCCTGGTTGGCTTAAAATATTCCGAAGTTCTTCCATTGAAAGAGATAGCCAGCTTGGTTGATGTTATGCATGCCATCGTGATTCTTATCCACAAGATGTAGCGTGGATTTAATAAAGGGCCATGAGAGCCGGTCGTATGCTTTCTCCATATCAATTTTGAGCATCATCCATCTCTTGGTTCCTCTTTTGTTATGCATTACTCTGAGGATTTCTTGGTATGATAAAATATTATTTACCGTCTGCCTCCCTGGGATGAAGCTAGCTTGTTGTTGACCAATGAGTGACTGCATTATACTTCTCATTCTTGTAGCTAACGTCTTAGATACCAGTTTGTACGTAATATTGCATAATCCGATCGGCCTTAGTTGCTTAACAGATTCTGGGCTCTGAACCTTGGGAATGAGGGATATTATGGTGTTGTTCCACCCTTCTGGTATTTCGCCTGTATCTAATGCTTTTAAGACAGCTTTTGTTATACTTCTCCCCACAGTTGCCCATGCTTTTTGGTAAAAAATTACATGGAACCCATCCGGACCAGGTGCTTTGAGAGGTGCCATATCAAATAGGGCTTGCCTAATTTCTTCACTGGAGAATGGTCTGTTTAACAATCGCCATTGTGCTTCGTTTAGCTCAGGGAACTTTCGGCTTGTGAGTTCCTGAGGGGATATTATAGTGTCCTCTGTGAATAGATTCATGAAGAAATTGACAATGTGATCCAGTGCCTCCTGATCATCCGTTAGTAGATTGCCGCTGTCATCCTTGAGACTACTGATCTTATGGGCTCCTTTCTTAGCTTCGGTTGATGCATGGTAGAACCTCGTGTTTAGGTCTCCTGACGTTATCCATTCTTCTAGAGATCGTTGGAACCAGAGAAGCTCTTCTTGTGCTAGAATTTCGTCGTACTCTCTACGCAATTTCCTTTCGAGCTTGACAAGATCAGGTTTGTATCTCGTAAGTAAGTTGTTTTGGACTCCTTGGATTCTTGCAATCACTCACCTCTTCCTATGAAATATGTTGCCAAAGCAATTCTTGTTCCATTCATCCAGTTTTTGTGCAAGGTTTCTCCTGTTCACTTCAACATCTTGCTCTCTGCGCCAGTTCTCCTCCACCACCTTAAGGAAATCGGGATGTGTCAACCATGCTGCACTGAACTTAAAATTCTTGTTTCCTTCACTGACGATGTTTGGGTTTGTTGTGATCAATAGGGGAGAGTGGTCCGAGTTAACCATTGGAAGGTGAGTGACTTTCGTCTCTAGGAACATGATCTTCCAATCAACATTACACACTGCACGATCCAATCTGGCTGCTCTAAATGTGCCTGGTTTCGTCCCTCTACACCATGTGTACCTTGGTCCTTTGAAGCCCAAATCAATTAGTCCCTCCCCAAAAATCCAGTTGCTGAAACCTGCATTACGATTGAACGAAAAACTATTACTATTAGTCACCTCATCTCTACATAATACTGAGTTGTAGTCTCCTGTTGACAACAGAGCAACACAAATATTAAGGTCTTCTTGGTTTAACTTCAAGTACAGATCCCTTCTTAGAGAGCGATTGGGACTTCCGTAAACTACTGACAAGAACCACTGCTTTTGAGTGTTCTCTGTTATTTTTAATAGAATAAACTGGGGGTGGGTATGAAGGACTTCTACCAGTGAGGAGTCCCTCCAAAATACCCAGATGCCTCCCGAGAAGCCAAATGCTTCAACTGTAACCCATTCATTAAAGCCGAATTCAAAACAAATTTTATCCGCATGATCGCCTGAAACCTTAGGCTCCAAAAGACGTGCAACGTCAGGTTTGTAAACTCTAATATATTGTAAGAAGGTGCGGCGAAACGACCGAGACGCCGCACCTTGACAATTCTATGAAAAGACTATCATTAAAATAAGATTGAGAAAAAAAACGGCTCAATCGAGCCTGTGGAGATCCACAGCGTTTGCAGCCGGAGGAACACCCCTCCCATCTTCCTCCACAGCGTCCCTGGGTGAAAAACAATCAAAAAAATCTGCTCCTTCTTCGGTTGGACCATTCAGTCTCGAAGGTTTTCTCGAATGTGATGGGGTCAGATCTGGAGGTCTCAGTTGATGCTGATCGACTTCCTTGGAGACAACCTTGCCTCTCAAGGAGCCCCGGACGACCGTATGTTCCTCTTCCGCTGCAGCCCTCCTAGGTGTGTTTGTCCTTCCACCTCTTCCCCTGTAATTGCCTTGGCTCCCTGCTGGTTTTTATTAGGTTGGTTAACAATTGCCTCTGAGAGACGGGGAATGACATTTTTAGTAGCTTCCCTGGGTGTTTGAGCCTGTGGTGAATCCAGTTGTTCTACATCCAAATCCTCTAGGGGTCCAAAGCGGGAATTATAGAGCTGATTGTTGTACACCTTTGTCTCAGATGTACGAACTCGTTTTGTGTAAGGCGGAAGGGTCATCTGATCACCCCTGCCATCTGGTTTTCTTGGTGGCCTTCTTGGTTTCCTCTTGACTATCATCTAGCTTCCAAACCTTTCCTTCCCGACTAATGGTCTGGTTTCTTTTGACTGCCTTAGTGCCGGTCTATACATCGTATTACCATCGTCCTCCATTGCCATAGGTGCTCCCTCTTGCCTTCCCTCGTCGTTGGTCGTCGTCTCTACCCGTCCGCCGCATTGATCTTGTCTATGCCCATAAATCCCGCAGTTAAAGCAAATTAGATGGATACCTTCGTATTCAATTGGCCACACCATTTCCCCCAGAGTGTATTTTGACAGGAGGGGTTTCGTGATGTTGATTTCGACGCACACTCGTGCGAATTTTCCCCTCGAGACCGGGCTAGTTGTTCCGTCCACTTTTATGGTGCGTCCAATCTTGTCGCCGATCTTTTGCAGGAAATCATCCTCAAAATATTCAATAGGCAAAGTTGGCAAACGTGCCCAGACTAACAGTTTCTCTATCTCGTTGGAGTGGGGATTGAAGTTTGGTCTCCATTCTTGTACCACTAGGTAATGATCCATGATTATCCATGGTCCCTCGAACGTTGCAAAGTCATAATCCAGCTTGTTCTCAAATCTTGCCAAGTAATAGTCATTATCCAGGTCGATGATTTCCATATTTCCTTCCGGTTTCCACATGGTCTGGAGCCGTCGGAGGAGAAAGTTGTAGCCGATCTGCTTCCCAAGAAGCTTGATAATCAGGGAACGTCTCCAAGGACGCCGGAGTCTCGCCTTCTCTTCTTTAGTAACTCTGATTCTTGGGCATGCCGGATCGTCATCCTCATTGATCTCATCATCGTCCGATACTTCTTCGTCCATGAGTTCTGGTTCTGTTCTTGGCTCCTGCAAGAAAGTCCTTAGGCTCTGCTTGTATGACATTTGCGCCACAGGGGCTTCCGTTTGTACTTTAGGCGCGAGGGGCGGCGAGAATGGGGTCTCCGGAACACAATTTGGGGTAGAGCTGATGCCTCCTTGGTCTTGCCTCTGTAACATTCCAAGTTTGGACTTCTTTGTGCTCCGTTCAAGGAGATCTTGAACTTCTGGTGACCTTGGCCTAGTTTCCGATGGCGTCTCCGGGGGAGCATTTCCTCATCCATTCTTTCGTTCAGGGATATATATATATATATATATATATATATATATATATATATATATATATATTTATTTATTTATTTATTTATAAGAACACACGCACACAGAATCACGCATATATATATATTGATATATATATATTTTTTTATTTGTTTATTATACAAATAGGGTACACGAATGTATACTAAAACATTTATGTATATATACATAGATATTTTAGAATATACACACATACGTATAAGTATACATATATAAAAGAATTTTATAAAATAGAGTTTTAGTAAAGTAGACCAACAATTTTCTTGAAATCAAGGTGGTATGAACTACTTGCATAATCAAACAAATTAACAATTTCCTCATAGGAACAACACATGATCATACATAAAATCTCATCCACCAAGTAGAACAATACCAAAAATTAAAGGGCAAGCAAGGAGAGTAAAAATCTACTTACTTGGAAACTGTATGTACACCCTAGAAAATCCTCCTCTAACCCTTGTTCGTTTGATTCACTACCTTTATCAAGACTTTGCTTCCCAAGATGGATTTCAATCAAAAGAAAGAAGAAGAATTTTTTTTTCTTTGTGATGTTTTCGGCCAAGAGAAGGATGAGAAAGGAAGACAAGATAAATACTCCCCCTTTGAATGAGAATAAACAGGATAGAATCACAAATTTGAAAACTCCCAATCACTCTCTTGTAACTCCCAATCTAGAGATTTATGATAATAAAAATAATAATTTGATAGGATAAAGAAATCTTGATTTGATATGGATTATATATATATATATATATATATCATATATCATATATCATATACACGACTAATACATATATATAAAAATTAATCATGGTCTATATATATATATATATCTTAAGTGCATATATCATATATCATATACACGACTAATACATATATATATAAATTAATCATGGTCTATATATATATTAAGTGTATAGTTAACACAATATAAAGGTTCACACTTAAATATATATGTTAATATAAACATACACATCTATTTATATATATATATATATATATATATATATATATATATATATAAACATCATAACACATGCATAATTATATAATTTTGATATATATATACATCATACCATACATACATATATAAGTTCATATAATAATAAAACATAATTAGTTTATCCATATATTCTAAATATAAGAAAAGAAATATTATACTTATAAAAAAAAATATTGTACTAGGTAGTATAACAACTAGTTGGTCCAAATGAATAGAGTTTGTAATTCCAATGGATATGAACGTGAGAGTAGACTTCAATGAACATGGATTAGGGACCCAATGAATATTGTAAGAGAATTAGGGATAATTTTGGAATTTCAACTAGATGGAAATGGAAGCAAAAATCTCGGGTATCACATAGGGAGAACATGTCAGCCACATCATCATAACACCCGAAATGTCGGGCTACCTCCATGTCAACCACAAAATGTTCGAAGATCCTCTGATGCTTAAACCATTTATAGTGTTCCTTGTGGTTGTGAGCGGTGAATTTCAACTTCATTGACCCTTTGATTGGTTTCACAACAGGAGCAGACTTTTCAGCCAATGTTTTCTTATGTGTCATCTGTAAAAGAAAACTCAAAACAAAAGCATATATGCGTATGAATGGGTTAGAAATGTATGTACACCATTAATTGTATTCACACAAGGGGGAAAAATTTTAGCATTTCAGCTCAACAACAAGAATAAATCACAAAAACACAATATCATACTCAAGATTTCCAAGAATTACTCCTCTCACCTAGTTTCATGCCTAATATCAACAACACTTACTTCAAAATCAACAATTATGCACAAAATGTATGGTAAGCAAGTGGTTAAGTTAGGGGTTCCAAAATGTGAACTAACTACAATGAATTAAACATTTTTTTTATTTTTATTTTGAGATTTTCATGACTAAAAACACTCAATAAATAACAAAGTTCATCATCTCTAATGTTTCCTATGCTTAGAACTAGCAAAACCCACTTCAAAATTCAAATTATATGCACAAGAACAAACTAGGACAAGTGGGTTTGCTAAATTAACTCTATAAAGCAAGTATGAACACCATTAAAGCATAAATGAAACATAAATTCATGAATAAAGAACTAAAGAACAAAAATCACGCTTGGGAACTAAGTTTCATCCATTAGAATCAAGAAATATAGCTAATATGTACAAAAATTTCGAAAATTGCAGAAAAATTAAGAAAAAATGGAGTTCAAACCTTGGAATCTTAAGTAGAGAGGAGAAATTTGAGGAAGAAGCTTGAAATTTGAAGAACAATAGTGAAAATTGCAAGATTTGGGGGTGAAAGGGGCGTGGGGCGTGGTAGAGAGAGAGATTTGAAAGTGGAAGAGACTAGGGTTGGGTGGGGAATGATAATTTTTTTTTATATTGCAGGGTATCCGGCCGGGCATCCGGGCGGATGTGAAGCCGAATGCCCGGCCTCTGGTTTAGCTGCTACGTACTGTAAATCTGTAGAAAACATCCAGCCTAGTATTCAGCCGGATGCTAGGGCACTGGAAAGTGAAATATGCACTGTAAAGATGCGGAAAATCTTCGGCCTAGCATCCAGTCGGATGCTAGGCCGGATGCTAGGGCGCTGGAATGTGAAAAACACACTGTAAAGATGAATAAAACCTCCGGCCTCCCATCCGGCCGGATGGTGCCCTCTCCAAAAATGAAAATTTTCCTTTTTGTTCCAAATGCTATGATTTCAATACCAATTCATCCCCAACACTCTTCAATGCATTTAGGATCATTCCTCACTCAAAATTTTCAATTCACACCACCCAAAAACAATCAAATTCTCCCCACCAATGCAATGCAACACTTAAAATTTATGAAATGCAAGAGATATGTGCCAAAGCACTCAGGGACAAGCTCTAACTCTTAAAAACAAAAATGAAAGTAAGTAAAAGCATGAAAAGTAAATGCATGGAATTTAAATTGCAAGAAAGTAAGATAACATGGGGTGCCTCCCATGAAGCGCTAAGTTTAATGTCGCTAGCTTGACTCGACCTTATTCTCATCAAGTTCCGGTGGGAAGGAAGTGGGATTTAGGCTTTGCAAGCCTTGACAAATTTCTCATGAACCGCTTGTAGAATGAGGAGTGACCATTTGAACTTTTCACATCATTTTTCATGGTTGAGGTCAATGGGGCATCGATTTCATCATGATTGCCTTGCGTTTGTTTAGAATCCTTTTCCTTGATTTCAATCATCTTGCACTCATCAACATAGGACGGTTGATGCTTGGCCATTTTAAAAATTTCAAATTCAATTTTGTTTTCGACCACCTCCATCACCAACTTGCCCCTCTTCACATCAATAATCGCTCCGGCGGTAGATAGGAAAGGCCTACCAAGGATGATGGGAACCTTGGCATCCTCCTCCACATCAAGAACAACAAAATCCCCTGGTATGAAATATTGATAAATCATTACGGGGATATCCTCATGGACGCCCACCGGGCACTTCACTAAACGGTCGGCCATCTGAAGAGTCATGGTGGTAGGCTTGGACGCACCAAGGTTTAGCCTCTTGCACATAGAATATGGCATCAAACTGACACTTGCCCCTAGGTCACACAAAGCACCTCCTACCACGAATCCACCGATAATACAAGGAATGGCAAAACTACCGAGATCTTTCAACTTGGGAGGCAATTTCTGTTGAAGCACTGCACATGTCAAAACTCCTTCACTCAAATCCACAACTGCACTCTTTTTAGGTTTCTTCTTGTTACTCAAAATATTTTTCAAGAACTTCTTGTATGAGGGTATTTGAGTCACAGCTTCAACAAACGGCATAGAGATTTCCAACTTATCAAGCATCTTGTGAAATTTGCTCTCCCTTTCAGACTCTTTTGATTTCCACAACCTTTGTGGAAATGGCAACAAATTGTACGGTATCACCGCGTCATCAATCTTCTTATCCTTGCTCACTTTCCTCTTGTTTCGGGCACTTTGTTCTTGCATGGGAGCCTTTCCCTTTGACTTGTCATTTTTAATCAAAGGCTCCTCTTCATTATCACTTTCAACCACTATTTCCTCATCATTTTCACCTTTCTCTTGCTCATTAACATCTTCCTCCACCTCTTTTTCTTATGTTCGATCATCGGTGGGGTAAGGAGGATCTTTCAATGCTAATCCACTCCTAGTGGTGACGGCATTAATTTGGTGTCTTGGATTCTCGGTGGTGGCCGGGAGTTTACCAGTAGAAAACGGTGCTTGAGGAGGTTCTTGCTTATTTCCACCGCATTGGGTTCTAAGATTTTCCACCTCGGCTTGTAGCTTACCCATTTGGTTCATCATCATGGTCATAAAAGATTTCATATCCGAGTCTTGAGGAGTTTGAGAGGTTCCTTGTTGGTTCTATTGATTTTGGTTTTGGTTTCCTCTCCATTGATTTCCTTGATTCCCTCCTCTATACCCAACCATATCAATTTGTTCCACACTTTGTGATGAGCCTTGGTCATTAGTATCCAACAAATAACAAGATTGGGAAGCATGGTTCCCTCCACAAATAGCACAATAGGCTACCATAGCCATACTCTGCGGTCCTGGTGAATGACAAGGAGAAGATGGATAAGAGTAGGGAGTAGGTGTGTAAGGAGCTTGGGGTGACGGTTGAGTCACTACTTGCACACTATGCTTTGGCCCTTGCATCATTTGTTTCAACATGTGTTGTATAGAGTCTAATTGTGCTTGCACCGCCATCTTGTCATCAACCTCAAACATCCCGGCCGGTTTCTCTTTCTTTGGAGGCTCATTTTTCTCACTATACCAATATGCGGTGTTTGAAGTGATCCGCTCAATCAATTGCTCTCCATACTCTAGGCCAATTGCTCTCCAAACCTGGTCGCCGTTCGCTGCCGCATGCGCCGCCACCGCCGTCGGGAAGTCTAGAGGTTTTTTGGCCAGATCTCCTCTCTCCGGTCGCCGATCGAGCCGCCGCTGCCGCCGTTGGTCTCGGCTTGAGGAGACACATCTGTCGGTGTCACCGGTTTCCGCCGCAGTCGTCGGTTACCCCCCCCCCCGGCCACCGGTCGCTGTCGCCGTTTTCCAGCCACTCTTAGATCTGTGTGCTTCTACCTCTCTTTTTCATATTATGGCATCATCTACACCTTCCTTTACTTCCTACCCTACTATTACTGTGGATAAGTTGGTTGGGGGTGAGAACTATGCATCATGGGCTGCTTCTGTCAAACTTTGATTCAAAGGTCAAGGTATGTCTACCCATTTAGATGTGAAGGTTGAGGATGTTAAAGAAAACAAAAATGAATGTGAGAAGGTAGATGCCTTATTATGTAACATGTTATGGCAGTCAATTGATCCTAAACTCCATAATATTTACAAGGCATATGAGACTTGCTATGAGATTTGGAATAAAGCAAAGTCTTTATACACTAATGATGTATAAGGTCTTTATTCACTGGTCATTAATATCCTTAATTTTCGTGGAACTACTGATATGAGTATGCCTGAATATTTAGGTCGGATTGAAGCATTGCAGCAAGAATACCATAACCTTATGCCACATAAGAAGGATGTTGATGATCACATTAAGCAATGTGACAAGTTTTTTATGGTACTTGCTCTGGCTGGCCTTTGTCTTGACCTTGCTCATGTTCGTGATCAAATTTTGGCTAGTCCTGTTGTACCCACCTTGAATGAAACTGCTGCTAGACTGCTAAGAGTTGCATATGCTCCTTCCATTGAGTCTATTGGAGATTCATCTGTTTTGGTGTCTCGAGCTGCAGAAAAGGAGCTGTCTGGGCATACTAGTAACAATGGTGGTCTTCGTGGTACCCGTCCTCGATGTGAGTATTGCAACAAGGTAGGACACACCGAGGATCGCTGCTGGAAGTTACATGGCGAACCTCCACGTTCTGTCAATATGGTGCATACCACTGGTTCAGAGGCTTAGGCTCATAGTAGTTTCACCCCTTGTGACTATGAAGAGTACCTCTAGTTTAAAGCCTCTAGAGATATCACTCCCACACCTCCTCCCAGTCCTGGTATCTCCTGACTTGTTTGTCTCTCTCACACCAGTACTCCTAATACTTGGATACTGGACTCAGGTGCCTCAGATCATATTTCTGGTAATGTCTCGCTTATGTCTAATGTTTCTCAGTCTAAAGCTTTACCTATGATTACTTTAGCTAATGGTCATCAAACACTAGCTGTTGGTGTTGGCCAGGCTTCACCTATGCCATCTTTTCCTTTAGAGTCTGTGTTATATGTACCCAATAGTCCTTTCAACCTTATTTCTGTGAGTAAAATCACTCGTACCCTTAACTGTTCTATACCCTTTTGTGTTGATTCAGTTGTTGTGCAGGATCGTAGTACGGGGAAGGTGATTGGCACCGGGCTTGAGTCACAGGGTCTCTATTACATGCGAGAAGGTGTTGCTGCCAGTGCATCCACAGATTATCCTATGCTTATCCATAGTCGTCTTGGTAATCCGAGTCTCTCCAAACTTCAACGGATGGTTCCAGGTCTTTCTGTTGAGTCTTTAGATTGCGAGTCGTATCACCTTGGAAAGCAATCCCGTAAGTCTTTTCCAAGGAGAGTCAATAATCGGGTCGTGTCCCTCTTTGATTTAGTGCATACAGATGTTTGGGGTCCTTATCGAGTCAGTTCTACTTTAGGTTTCCATTATTTTGTAACCTTTATTGATGATTATTCAAGGTGTACTTGGGTTTCCCTTATGAAAAATTGTTCTGAGTTGTTCCATATTTTTCAGAATTTCTGCAATGAAATACAAACCCAATTTGGTACACCCATCCGTGTTTTACACAGTGACAGTGCCAAAGAGTATCTTTCTAATCCCTTTCAATCCTATATGAAATCTCGGGGTATGTTGCACCAAAAGTCATGTGTTTACACACCTCAGCAGAATGGGGTTGCTGAGAGGAAAAATAGGCATTTGGTAGAAATTGCTCGTACTATGCTGTTGCATTTTCATGTCCCTTCCCATTTTTGGGCTGATGTTATTCTTACTGCATGTTATTTGATCAATCGCATGCCATCCTCTGTTTTAAACAACCTTACTCCATATTCCATTGTGTATCCTTCTGTTGATCTTTTTCCTCTTCCTCCTCGGGTGTTTGGGTGTGTTTGTTTTGTTCATGACATGACACCTGGGCGATCAAAGATGGATCCTAAAGCTGTCAAGTGTGTGTTCTTAGGCTATTCCCGACTACAAAAGGGTTATAGGTGTTATTCCCCATCACTCAAGAGGCACTTTGTGCCTGCAGATGTCACCTTTATTGAGTCATCCCCTTTTTTCCAGCCTTCTCCAAAAGACACCGTTTCAGAAGTCATCCACATTCCTTACCTTTGTCCTCTTCCTCTTGCCCAAAGTACTGATCCTCCAACTGTTCCTAACCGCCCTCTTCAGGTTTATCAACGCTGTCCTCGCCCTACACCTACTGAGGCTCCTGTTGACTCACCCGAGCCATTTGATCCTCCTGCTGCGGTTCTACCACTTCCATTGGAATCTGTCACTGACCCCACTGAGGCATCCACTAATCTTCGGAGTGGTACACGTTTTACCCGTAACCCTCATCCTATATATACTTTCTTGAGCTATCATCGTGTTTCTTCCCCGTACTATGCTTTCCTTTCTCACCTGTCTTCTATGCCTATACCCAAGACTACTAGTGAGGCCCTCTCGAATCTAGGTTGGCGCCAAGCCATGTTGATAGAAATGGAGGCTATTCAATCCAGTGGCACATGGGAGTTGGTCCCTCTCCTTGTGGGTAAGACTGTTGTTGGGTGTATATGGATTTATACTGTGAAAGTGGGCCCTGATGGTAAAATTGATCGCCTTAAGGCCCGGATGGTGGCTAAAGATTACACCCAGATATTTGGTTTGGATTATACTGATACTTTTTCTCCTGTAGCTAAAATTGCATCAGTTCGCTTACTGTTATCTCTGGCTGCCATAAACCATTGGGACCTACACCAGTTGGATATCAAGAATGCTTTTCTCCATGGCGATCTTAAGGAAGAGGTTTATATGGAGCAACCACCTGGGTTTGTTGCTTAGGGGGAGTCTAGTTTAGTATGTAAACTTCGCCGCTCTTTGTATGGTTTAAAGCAGTCTCCACGGGCTTGGTTTGGGAGATTTAGCTCTGTGGTGTGTGAGTTTGGTATGGTCCGAAGTGAAGTTGATCATTCTGTGTTCTATCGCCATTCTAATGGGAAATGCATATATCTTCTTGTGTATGTAGATGACATTGTTATTATAGGAAGTGATCAAGAAGGCATATCTAAACTGAAAGAGTATCTCTTCAGTCGGTTCCAAACTAAGGACTTGGGCAAGCTAAAATATTTCCTTGGAATTGAAGTAGCCCAGTCTCACAGTGGTATAGTTATTTCTCAATGGAAATATGCCTTGGATATCTTAGAAGAAACTGGTTTGTTGAGTGTAGACTTGTGGATAATCCAATGGATCCAAATGTTAAACTTCTACCAGGACATTGGGAGCCATTGCCTGACCGAGAGAGATACAGGAGATTAATTGAGAAATTGAATTATCTCACAATCACTCGACCAGATATCTCCTTTACAGTCAGTGTATTAAGTCAGTTTCTTGAAAGTCCTTGTGATACTCATTGGGATGCTGTTGTTCGAGTTCTAAGGTACATCAAAAGAGCACCATGGCAAGGTTTACTGTATGAAGATAGAGGACATGCTCAAGTTGTGGGATATTCTGATGCAGACTGGGCTGGTTGTCCTTTTGACAGACGCTCTACTTCGGGTTACTGTGTACTCATTGGTGGTAATCTTATATCATGGAAGAGTAAGAAGCAAGATGTTGTTGCCAGATCCAGTGCTGAAGCTGAATACCGTGCCATGGCTCTTGTCACGTGTGAGTTGATGTGGCTGAAGCATTTACTCCAGGAGTTACAGTGTGGCCAGGTTGCTCAAATGACATTGATATGCGACAACAAAGCATCTCTTCATATCGCCTCAAATCCAGTCTTTCATGAGAGGACCAAACATATTGAGGTTGACTGCCACTTTATCAGGGAGAAAATTGTATCTGGGAGTATTAAGACTAGCTTTGTCAATTCTGCAGATCAATTAGCTGATATCCTAACAAAGTCTCTTAGAGCTCCTTGAGTTGGGTATATTTGTAACAAGTTTGGAGCATATGATCTTTACTCTCCAGCTTGAAGGGGAGTGTTGGAACCCTAAGCCCATTTGTCAATAGGCCCATTAGGTTATTGGCTATTCATGTATAAATAGTGGTAATCTGTACAGTTCTAGACACAGAGAAATAAACGAATATACTTTATTCTCTCATACATTCACAGGCTTTAGTACTGAAAAGGAATTGAGCCTAGCCCTAGTGTGGGTGAGGCTTCCAAAGCTTACTGCAAATTTGTTTAATCATGTGGCCCTTAAACAATTGTGTAACCCTATTGGAAAATTCTTGACATCAGACTATGTTACTCTCCACTTTACCAAGCCAAGTTATGCCAGGGTAAAGGTGGAGATTGATTTGCTTAAACCTAGGATAGAAGAAATGTTTATTGACTTTTTAGATAAACCATGGCAAGAAGACAAGGGATATGTGCAGAAGGTGGAGTATGAAAGAGTGCCTGCCTACTGTGGAATATGCTTCAAACAGGGCCATAGTGCTGAGCATTGCAGGCAGAAGATCTTTGTAGGAAATTACAATGTAAATAACCCTCTAGCAGGAGGGGAAACAATGGGAGGAATTCCTGGTGGTTTAGAACCAGTGAGGGGTAGGAATGAGGTCAGGAATGTGATTGAGGGTAGTAAAAAGGAAAGAAGTAATAGCAGGGAAAAGAGAGCAAAATAGCAATACCAGGGGAGAACCTGGTCGTAGGGAAGATGGAGGTTTGACATGCGAGGTGGGAGAGGTGGTAGAGGAGGTAGGGGAAGAGGACAACAAAATTATGGGCAACAGAGAGTGTTTGAAAAAGGATAATCAAGTAGAGGTGGGGGAAATAAACAAGGGAAAACAGAAACAAGGGGTGGGATTGGAGAAGGGTAAACAGCATGAGGGTGAGGGAGAAATGGAAATATTAAAGAGAATGATTGAAGAGGGTAAGATCAGGGAGAGGGAGAGGGAGCTTGAAATGGAAAGATTGAGAGCAATCAATATGTAGAAGATGAGGGAAGAAAAAAGAAAAGAGTGATGTGAGTTGGAAAGACAAATTGGGTATGATCCAGGGGTAGAGGGAGAGAGTTATGAGACTGGAAAATGTGATGGATCCAAGCAAATAGAAAAGGAGGGGGAAGGAGAAGAGGAAAATATAAGAATAGGAGGTGGAGCATACCATATTCTAGGGAAAATAGATGAGGAGGGAAATAGGATTGAGAATGTGGATGAAAATGAAATTGATCCAGGACCTACGGGAAGAAGATAAGAGACAGAAGGAGAAAGCAGTTTGGAGAAAGATGACTCCAAGGATAACGATTATTCCTTGTTCAAGGACAATGAGGGAGAGGAAGGTGAAGAACAACAGAGAGGGAAAGAGGTGGAGGTGAACAAAGAAAGGACTTATAAAGAGATGAATGTGTCACCTTCAGTTGGCACAAGGACTAGAGCCCAAACAAATATTCCTAATGTGCCTAAAGTTGCCATTGTTGGGAGGGGTAAAAAGACCCCTCAAAGAAGAGGTAAATGAAGTTATTATGTTGGAATGTAAGGGGAGTGGCCTCCCAAGGCTCCCCTCATAGACTCAGAAACTTGTTGAGGAAGTTTTGTCTTGGCATTGTGTGTATTTTGGAACCATTTAGAAGCAGTGAATAGATAGATGTTATGGGAAGATCAATTGGGCCGAGTAGGTATAAGGGCATTGGGAACAATAAAATTTGGATCTACTGGTCTGAGGAGCTGGAAATGTTAGGGGTTGAAATAAGGGAACAAATGGTGACAATCAGAGTGAAAGCTGCCATAATTGAACAAGAAATACATATTACTGCAGTTTATGCAAAATGCAGTAGAAGTGAGAGGGTAGAATTGTGGGATCAAATTAAAGAGTATGGGGAAAGACTACAAGAAGGGGTGGTATGGACTGTGATTGGGGATTTTAGTTGTATCCTCAGGGTAGAGGAAAAGAAGGGTGGGGTTGCGTATGATATGGCAAAAACCAGGGGTTTTCAAAATTGCATTGATGGGGTAGGGCTAAGGGAAATGGTATTTTATGGCAATCCATTAACATGGTGGAATGGAAGGCAAGGGGATCAAGAAATGTGGAAAAAGGTTAGACAGAGGTTTTGTAAATGACAAATAGGAGGAAAAATTGAAAACATACATGCAATATTTAAGTAAGGCAACATCAGACTACTCACCATTGATTGTCAATATAAAGCCTCAGTTGAAGATTGGGAAAAGACCATTTGGTTTTACCAATGCCTGGAGTGAGCATGAGGGGTTTTAGGGTGTAGTCAGGAGGGTATGGGAGGTAGAGGTAGAAGGAAATGCAATGTACAGATTTGTGAGCAAATTGAAAAATGTGAAATATGCTTTGAAAAAATGGAACTAGGAAGAGTTTGGGGACATTTTTGAGAAAGTGAGGGAGTTGGAAGAGAGAGTAAGAGATTGGGAGGATAGGGTGCAAACAAATGGGTCTGAGGAGAATATGATACAATATATGAAGGCACAAGCACAGCTGCAGAAGTAAGTGGTGATAGAGGAAAAATACTGGCAGCAGAAAGCTCATTCTGAGTTGGTGGTTGAGGGGGAGAGGAACTCAAAATATTTCCATGGGCTAGTCAAAGAGAGGAGAAGGAGACAGGTGATCCACAAAATAAAAAATGAAGAGGGGTAGTGGGTGAGTGATCAGGAGCAGATTGCTAATATGGCAGTAGGGTATTTTCAGTCCTTGTTCACTGCTGAGGCAGTGGACTTGGATTCTAACTGACAAAACTTGTATGTGATAAGGTGAAATGTCAAAAGATATTTGTGTTAAAATGGAAAGTCAATGACTCCCGGAGTGTTGGTCTCGAAGGAGGGACGTGGAGGTGTGTCATGTGTAAGGGTGTTTACTTGGTTGAGTCATGCAATGGATTCGAGTGTGGTGAATGGTGGATCGTGAGTGAAAGGAGTTCATAAGGTTTGGTTTGAGTGCAAGAAAGTAGTAAAGTAAAAGAGTTTGCAAATATGTAAAAGGGGTAGGGATTGGATAGTGTTCATGTACGTTGCATTGTGGTGTGACTAAGGTAATGGATAGATAATGCAATGATGTTGGCTATTCAAGAGTGTGTTGTCTTAGTCCTTTTCCACCTTTGTATACTAAGGCTTCTTTGACTTAGGAGTGCCTTCAAGCATCCAAAGCTCTAAGAGGAAATTTTATCAAACACTTAAGCTACACACTATCCTACTATTCTTAAGAAGTCAATAGAAACTATGATTGTGTCAAAGCTTCAAATCTTAACTCTAATCAAAGACATGAAAGAGTCAAGAGCTTAATCTCTCGTCTAGATTGGCCAAATCCAAACAAGATCTCATCAAAACAACAATCAATAGACAACAATAGATAATCCAACAATCTAAGCATTTAGATCCAAAATAGAGATAAGATCATCACACTAGCAACATGCAATCACACAATCCAAATCCCTAGATTAAACTAGCCACTCATGATATGAAATTCAAGACAAAAGCTAATTTAATCCAAGAACAAGATAACAAAATATAATAGAAATGAAATAGAGATCACCTAGAGTGAAGTAGTCCTTCAATCCAAGCTTGTTGTCTTGCTACAATGGAGATTTATCTAAACTAAGAAATGAAAAGCTAAGAAAATGGAGAAAGTTCTCGAAAGGAAAAACTAAGGAAAGGGAAACTAAATTTCTAGGAACCTCCTTTGAAAATCTATCAAAGGGGTTTAAATAGTCTCCTAGAAACAACCCTAGCAACATTTCCGCACAATGCATTTTCCACGCCTGCTCACACGCGTGTGAGTGTGCGTGGGAGGCTACTGGATTATTTCCACGCATGCTCAAACGCGTGTGGCCATCCTTTTGGGTCCTCCGGGGCTCCGATCTTGCCTGGTTCGTTCTTTAAACTCAACTTTTGCTTCTATTTGCTCCCGGGACTCCTGTTTCACCTCCTTTAGGCTAAAAGTAGCTTTTGTGTGTTGGTTAGTGAATTTAAAGCATTTATGACCATAATTCATCATGTAAGGATGCTATAAACGTGACAAAACACCCTAAAAATGTACTTGATTTAAGGGTATCTCGGAGGCTTATCGAATTTTCCACACTTTGATTCTTGCTTGCCCTCAAGCAGGACAATTTATTATCTAAGCACATAAGTCTCCGAGATATCTTCTCATGTAAAACAAAGCTTTTGGCAAGTCAAAATGATGGGTGTCTAAGACTGTTGAAACTGGAGAAATCATTTGTGTTATCTACAAAGGATTTTGGTCAGATGTCATCAACTCAAGAAATATTTTCGGGAAATAAAAACCTTCAGTAGATAAACAAGTAAAATAAAGGATCACACTCCTCGCACCATACGCAAGCATGCATTTCCGAAGTTTTGGTTCACCTTATATTTAATTAGGGCCTCTAACCGATCCCGCTAGTGGGAACGATGTGCACTAGCTAATCAACTTTCCATCCTTATACGCCAAAGCCCAACGTAAATATAAATGAGGGTAGGGGCATGGACCACTCACCGCTTTTGGCTTAGCGCGGTCCCTCTTTTCTTCTCACTTCCTAGGATAATGTCAACGAGCCACCCGACTTCACATGGAGCTCCATGCTTTTTCGAAGACAGTGCAATGGGTACCCGAATCCTAGCGAAGCGGCTCACCTCATCTCTTGTTTTCTCAATTCTTGGGATCTTTTTATGTAAACAACCGACTCCAGATAAAGCTTTTTGCTTACCGAAGACTATGGTTGAACACAACCCAACGAATTGGCTTCCCTCAATTTTAAACTTGGTGATTGGCCTTTTGCCTTTTCGACTTCTCTCCATGTCAACCCCTCATGCCTTTTTATATTTGTGATCAAGGGATTTTTTCTTATTAAGCTTACCAACAGGCTCACCTTTTGCCCCATGCCCTACCAAATTAGTCCAATTCCGGGCCTCGCTAATTTTATCTTTCTCAAATTAAAAAGTGCACACTCCCACTTCGAGAGATCCTTGACTAAGGTCATACGTAAATAAGAGGTGAATATCATGCAAGCAGGCAATAATATAAACTTATTTTGGCTCTAAACACTCTCATGGGTGCGAAAAGTAACTTCCTCAAAGATATTTCAAGAGTAAAAATTTTTAGGCATCTAGTCAAAATTCTCTCTAGATAACACAAATAATAACTCTCTTTTCAAATTGCAAATGCACCCGCTTATCATTCCCAAGAGCTTCGACTTTCTTATTCTAAGCATATAAGCATACAAAGCACAAAGTGCGTCATTTCCACACTTTAAAATAAATATCGTCCTCGATGTTTCTATACGATATAGGGTAAAGGAACGAACAGGGATTCTAAAGATTGGACAAATAAAAGATCCCTTTCCACACTTTGGAATTTGCTTTGGGATATAGGGTATGCACCAAACGATCCTAGATAACATGGTAAGCTCTAACACATACACAAAGCTATATAAACAAATATTTTCACACTTTAAAGATCAAAACGGGGCTTAAAATTAGAAAAGGGATAAGAGGATAAACCAAGTATGCATCCCTCTTTCCACACTTTAGCTTCCAGCATAGGCCTGCTCCCGTTATAGATGCTCTATAAGAAATGGAGACAAAACATACAAAAGGGTTTTCGGAGTGCTATTCAATTATTGTAAGCTGATAGAAATATAAAAGCAATAAAACATAGACATAGATAGTTAAAAATAAGTAAATAAGCAAAATTATTCAAAATAGAAATGCGGATATTTAAAGTGCATAAAAGTAAAGTAGTTGGAATGTAAATAACATAAAGCGATAAAAATAAAGTAAAGCAAAGTAAAGTAAAAGAAATAAAGTCGGAACCCCGCGCATAGGGAACCTAATGTTTAGTGGGACAACCAACCAATGTAACCAATGTCAATCGGACTTCAGAATCATGGATCAAGTGTCAAGATTGAGAACGAGTGAGGAAGGCATCACTGATCGCCGAAGGAGGGAGGGTGGAACTGGCTATCAAATCGAGCCTGAAGCTCTTGAATTCTTCTATCATTCTCCTCCACTGCTCTTCGCATGCGAATAAGCTCTTCACTGTGAACGTCTTGCCTCGCAGATATATAGAAGTGAACTGGCCTTCCTGCCATGTGCGCTGCTCATGCCGATAAGTCATTTGCTCATCATGGAGCTGCCTGTGGAAAGTCTGAGTTGCTTCCCATTCCATTGAAGTAGGGCCTTGCTCCTGCACTGTGGCTGCTTCGTCCTCCTCATTCTCTTCATCCTCGTCAGTATCATCAGAAGCTTCCAAGTCTGGGGCATCATCACCTCCCAACCTCAAATGCATAGCAAAGAACTCACCAGCAGTGAAAGCAATCATGGTACCTTCATCCTTTTCTCCCATAAGAAGGTATGTGAGGCCCAAACCCTGGCACAATCTTGTAACAAAAGGTCTGATGAAAACAGTCTGAACCTTAGGCTTAAGTTGGGTTTGGAGCCATTTTCTCGCTTGCACGCCCATGTTGATGCTCACACCATTCTCCATGCACCACATATAAAAGAGATCTTGCTTATAGACCTTGTTGCGGTTGGTGGTCCTTCTAGAGAGATTCACTGCAAAGGCTAATCTGATAGCCTTTAAAGCATTCCGAGTGATGAGGTTTTCCTTAAGATTAGATGAATTGTAAGGTGCATTGTTGGTTATGCTCTTCCAGTACTGAACAGCAACAGCTTCTGAATCAAAATCTTCCTTAAACTCCCTAAAGTATGGCAAAGAAATGCTCTCGTTGGTGTGGAAACCAAGAGTAACACCCAAAGTGTTAACTGACAAGCTGTAGTGGTTGCCAAACAGTCTGAATGAAATGGACTCTCTTGCATTGTTAACTTCTTTTCTGACCTCTAATGTCGCCAAGAATTCATACGTGACTGGCGCAAATGTAGGTCCTCTCCACTCGAATACACGGCGGAGCTGTCGGTGCCTTATCAGTCCATTCACCTCATTCAAGCAACCAAACTCTGTTAAAACATTGTCATCAAAGTAATGGCCGACGGATAGCTGCTTGCTCTTATAATTATCTACCGAGGTCAGTTGAAGGGGTGTCAAGTGCCTAAGCGACCTCGCACCTCGCTCCTGGGGAGCTTGTTGAACTGCAGCTTGCGGTCGTGCTCGTGACCTGCTGGATTCACCGTGATCATATTTGGTTTTCTTTGCTATCTCTTTAGCTCGTCCCATCCTACAAAATTTTAGAAATTAACACTCATGGTAATTGGTTTTGAATAACTATCTTTCAAAAAAAAATCACCATTGCATTCATGTAAAATTCCTTGTCAAGATAATGGATTTCAAACATATAGGGTTAAGGATTTTCGAAAATTTCGCCATAGTTTCCCCTATATTTTGAACAATTCTATCATAAGAATATCAACAATAACATTCCATTATCACACACATGCATCATATCATCATAAGATAATTCAATTTGATAGTCAAATAAGAAGTCAACTATAAAAGTCAAGAATTTCAAAAAGTCAACTTCATCTTCTTCCCCAAATTCTAAAATTAGGGTTTGAAATTGAAAATTCAATTTGGGTAATGTAGCATGTGGAAAATCAAATTGATGGCATATAATAGTTCTACAACAAGTTTACTCATCAATTCAAGCATTAATTTCATAATTTGAACAATAAATTTAACAAACCCATTTGTTCAACAATGGTGTTCACACTTGAAGCTCAAATATAAATATCAATCCATCAATGCAATCATCAATAATGAAAGAAAACATCAAAGGATAGTTCTATGAAGCATTATAAAGCAATTTAAACATTCAAATCATTCAAAATCATGCAAGGTAATGTAGAATAAATTTTCACATTCAAGATCTTCCAAACTCATGGATATTCAAAAATAAATTGTTAAAAGATTAGAAATTACCTTGACGGTGATGTTTTAATCCTTCTTGAAGGTAAATATAAGACACTATGTTCAAACCTCGAATTAGGCCTTTCCAAAGCAATTTTTAGTCTCGAATCCTACAAGTTAGTCCTTAAAAACACGGTACTGATAAACATTATTTTTATATTCCATTTAAATTAATTTTTATAATAAATTAGTTTTATTTATTTTACATTATATTTATTTTAAGTTTTATTTTATATTTTATACTATTATAATAATTAATTGATTAATTAGCCTTAGTGAACAAATTAATAGAGAATTGGGTTTACTTAATGAATTGGGCTAATTGCTTTTCCTTTTATGTCTTAATTAATTTGGCCAAAACATAAACTTTTAATTGTTTTATGAATCAACAGCCAAACCTAGAATTAACCTTTATTATGCTCTTAGTTTTATTTGCTTTTGTTTTTAGTACATAGAATAAATCTTGCGGCAACTCCACGATTGCAGCGACGAATTCGGACAGATGCTGCGACGTGCGAAGGCTTCAACGGCAACTTAGTCCACGATCCGCAAACTTTGTTCATGAATTGCTGCCACCAAGGATTTCATCCGCAACTTATGCCCTTCTTTAGTGTATAAATAGTGTGATTGTAATGTCAGGACAACACCCCTCATCATTAGCTATAGTTATTTTCTTGTCTTTGTTTTGTCACGTTCCAACACATAAATACATATATATATTTTGTTTTTCTCTTTTATGAGATTAATATAAATGTATATTGTAAACACCCGTACGATGTACTGTTGAGTTCTTATTTTTCCAATTCGAGGATTATTGAAGTTTGATTCTACAAGACCAGTAAGCTTTATTTAGCCTAAATTATTCTTTGCACTTTATTATCTATATATCTTCTGTTATATTCATATATATGAATTATTGCTTGATTAATTGTTGCAAAAGGGCCCATTGTTCAATTGTCAAGTTATTAAAGTGCTAGTCAGAACCTTCAATCCGTAATTGTTTAAGTGTTTTGATGTTAGTAGCAAATAGCACAATTTGATTATAACTGATTTTCAGTTTGTGTTATGAAGATATATAGTCTAGCTTAAATGAACCGAGCTTATGAGTTTGTTGGCTAGGATTGGTAGTCTTTCTAATTCGATAATGCTGGTAGTAAATTAAATCCTAAGAGCTTGTTTAGGGTTATTTATTAGCTAGGGAAGTAATTAAAGAGCTTGTTTTAATTACCGACGAAGTAAGGAAAGACAGGTTGTTAGAGCTTGTTAATAACCATAACCAATCTAGTAAAGAGTAAAGTTAGTTTGGCTTGCATATCAATATCTGTCTTGTTAGAATTAAACTGATTTCATGCCTTGGGTTGGATACCATT
>NC_044925.1:15041393-15056003 GCF_003576645.1 Ipomoea triloba
TTTAGTCTCGAATCCTACAAGTTAGTCCTTAAAAACACGGTACTGATAAACATTATTTTTATATTCCATTTAAATTAATTTTTATAATAAATTAGTTTTATTTATTTTACATTATATTTATTTTAAGTTTTATTTTATATTTTATACTATTATAATAATTAATTGATTAATTAGCCTTAGTGAACAAATTAATAGAGAATTGGGTTTACTTAATGAATTGGGCTAATTGCTTTTCCTTTTATGTCTTAATTAATTTGGCCAAAACATAAACTTTTAATTGTTTTATGAATCAACAGCCAAACCTAGAATTAACCTTTATTATGCTCTTAGTTTTATTTGCTTTTGTTTTTAGTACATAGAATAAATCTTGCGGCAACTCCACGATTGCAGCGACGAATTCGGACAGATGCTGCGACGTGCGAAGGCTTCAACGGCAACTTAGTCCACGATCCGCAAACTTTGTTCATGAATTGCTGCCACCAAGGATTTCATCCGCAACTTATGCCCTTCTTTAGTGTATAAATAGTGTGATTGTAATGTCAGGACAACACCCCTCATCATTAGCTATAGTTATTTTCTTGTCTTTGTTTTGTCACGTTCCAACACATAAATACATATATATATTTTGTTTTTCTCTTTTATGAGATTAATATAAATGTATATTGTAAACACCCGTACGATGTACTGTTGAGTTCTTATTTTTCCAATTCGAGGATTATTGAAGTTTGATTCTACAAGACCAGTAAGCTTTATTTAGCCTAAATTATTCTTTGCACTTTATTATCTATATATCTTCTGTTATATTCATATATATGAATTATTGCTTGATTAATTGTTGCAAAAGGGCCCATTGTTCAATTGTCAAGTTATTAAAGTGCTAGTCAGAACCTTCAATCCGTAATTGTTTAAGTGTTTTGATGTTAGTAGCAAATAGCACAATTTGATTATAACTGATTTTCAGTTTGTGTTATGAAGATATATAGTCTAGCTTAAATGAACCGAGCTTATGAGTTTGTTGGCTAGGATTGGTAGTCTTTCTAATTCGATAATGCTGGTAGTAAATTAAATCCTAAGAGCTTGTTTAGGGTTATTTATTAGCTAGGGAAGTAATTAAAGAGCTTGTTTTAATTACCGACGAAGTAAGGAAAGACAGGTTGTTAGAGCTTGTTAATAACCATAACCAATCTAGTAAAGAGTAAAGTTAGTTTGGCTTGCATATCAATATCTGTCTTGTTAGAATTAAACTGATTTCATGCCTTGGGTTGGATACCATTTGCCATTGACATTTACTTGATAATTATTTGCTATTTGATATTATTTTCCATTTTCCTTTTTATTATTGCTATTTAAGTTTCGATTCTCATTTCATTATTTATTAAATCTATTGCTAAAGATAAGTCTAACCAATCTCTGTGGGTACGACCTTACTCATCACTATTACAATTCATAAGAGTAAGTATTTATTATTTGTTGGTTTCGACACCCATCAGGTACCATTGGAATTGTAACAAAAACATTAAAACGAAAACATAAAAAGAATGTAAAAGCATTTTATTAAATCTTGGGTTGCCTCCCAAGCAGCGCTACAGTTTACATCATTGGCTAGACGCATTATACCTTGTTCAAGATTCAACCATACTCCTTGGTAGTGGGTAGGAAACATTTTGGTACCCACGTATTCTTCCAATGTAAGCTTATCATTTTTCCACTTCAGTTTTGATTTAGCTTTCGTTTTGACCATCGCTCTCACATCTTCATTAGTTCCTTCTTTCATTTTTTCCTTCTCATCATTGGTGGCTTGTCCATTAAATCTCAGGGTTATTTCACCTGAACTCACATCTATGCGTGCATGACACGTAGCCAAAAATGGTTTTCCAAGAATTAAAGATCCATGGGGTTCATTATCACCCATCTTGCAAACAACAAAGTCGACAGGCACAAGAAATTTTCCTACTCTTACTAAAACATCTTCCGCTAAGCCTTCAGGGTACCGTGTGGTCCCGTCAGCTAAACGTAGAGTCAGCATCGTCGGTTTCAAACTTGGTAAGTTCAATTTTTCAAAAAGATTTGAAGACATGACATTAATAGAAGCTCCAAGATCGGCAAGAGCATTTTGAGGTTCTATGTTCTGTATAGAACAAGGAATCAACAAAGCTCTAGGGTCGCCCTTCTTTCTAGAGTAACCCTCAGTCAAACAAGCCGAAGATTCTTGGCTTAAACAAGTAAAAGTATCACAATTGTCATCTTCAAATAACTCGCGGCATTCTTTGTTATTGAAAAATTTTCGGATAAAAGCATTAATTATACCTTCTCGTGCCGCTTCTTTTTCCTTTGAAATTTTGATTTGTCTTGTGGTAGCTCCTTTTCTTTTGGGCGTACTTCCGAAGTAGTTTTCTCCTTGCTTTCCTTCATTGAGATTGTGCACGAACCGCTCGCATTCTTTAATTCAAGATCGGGACTACAATAGGTAGTCTCATCTCTTTTTCCTTCATTCCTACATTGGCATATTCCGCATACATTATCCATCGGGTCACATTTTCCATGCTTTTCTTCCTTGGCATCAATAGCATTGACTCTCTCCTTTGGATTGTTCTCAGTGTTACTCGGGAGTTGTCCGTAGTGTCTCTTAGACATCATCTTAAACATTTGAGAGATTTGATTCTCAATTGTCTTTAGTGTAGCCTTGGATTCTTATCTAAGACTTGAAATCTCTTGTCAGATCTCTTGAGTAATCTCTTGCTTTAGATTTACTCGATCATTTTTGAGTTCCATGATCGTCCTTGTAAGTCTTTCATCTACTTCACGGATGTCATCCCTTCTCTGTTGAGTAAAGTCAAGTTGGGAGTTGTATTGTGGCCTGAATTGGGTCATCTGGCCAGTATTGCCTTGATTTTGATTGTACATCAATCTGTTCTTATCATTTTGTCCATATGCAGGTTTATTTCCATAATTGTATTGTCCTCTCGCTTGATATCCATCATTGTTGCTATTGTTCCAACCCTCTCCCTGCTTCCAATTGTTGTTTGATCTTTGATTTTTTCCATAGGCATTGTAATTGGAGTTCCTTTGGTAATCTACCACCTCAACTTGCTCAGATGCAGACGGAGAAATACAAATGTTGGTATCATGAGGTCCTCCACAGATGTTACAGTAAAGTGCCAAAGCCATACAAGGCTTGGGTTTTCCTTCCATTTTTTCTACAATGGCCTGTAGCTTTTTGATTTCGTGATTCATCGCCTCTATTTTTACCTCGCTCGCCACATGATTATCAACTTCATATATGCCCCCGTGATCTCCTCGTCGGTCATACCAACATGATGTATTCTTTGATATTCTCTCGATCAATTCTTCAGCTTCTGGCAAAGCTAGGGAGACAAAGGCACCGCTGGAGGATGAGTCAAGCAACATCTTTCCTTCGTCTGTTAGCCCTCCGTAGAATGAGCTAATCATGTCCCATGGGTGCATCAGATCTTGCGGGCATTGTCTTTTAAGAACCTTGAATCGTCGCCAAGCCTCTCCCAGACTCTCAAGCCTTCCTTGCTTGAATTCCTGTATTAGCCTTCGAATCCTCATAGTCTTTGTGATGGGAAAGAACTCGTTCATGAATTCACGATGCAACTGCTACCACGATCTGAAATGATTGTCGTCTTGGCTTTCCAACCATCGTGCTGCCTCTCCTATAACTGAGAATGGGAATAATTTAAGTCAAACTATCTCCTCGCTAACGCCTTCTTGCCTGTACATCCACATGCTCGTATGAACCTTGTGATGTGTGCATTGGGATCTTCAAATGGTAATCCCGAGTATGTTAGGAACATCATGTAATAGGTTTTGATGATACCAACTGTTAAGTAGAAATCCCCAAGTCTCGATGCATAGGCAAAAACGCTGTAAGTTCGACAAGTAAACCAAGAGCGAAAATACAACCGAGTAACTTTGAGCTCAACTCGGAAAATATTTAAGCTTGAGGTAAATTTGTTTGAACATCTTAGAAGTCTCGTGTATTGTAATCATATGGACAGATCAGAAGAAGGCATGGGACAACACTGGAGGAATAAGGGTCTGCGAGACATCAACTAAGTCTCGAGACATAATCAGAGTTCGAGAGGTAGAACCTCTCGATACAGTTATCCAGTTCGAGACATAAACAGAGTTCGAGAGATAGACCTCTCGATATTTGAGTTCGAGACATCAAGCGATCAAGATATCAACCTTGGTCTCGAAACACTAACAATTCTCCAACAAAGCTGAAGGACGGTCATACTTAAAGTCTGGAGAAGAAGAATATCATGGAGATGGAATAATGAAGAGGTGCCGAACGTGAAGATTTCAAAATGGGCGGAAATGGATGACACGTCAGATTTCCACCACAAACGGTCAAAAGGTGCACCAATGCTGAAGTGGTCTGATTCCCTACAAACAAGGAATAATGGGAATATAAAAAGAGTAACTTTTACCAAAAGACGAAAGTGGAGCATGGACTCAAGAAAAGTGAACTATGGAACATTCACTACAAGACAAAGAGGTTCAAGTTACAAGATCACCACTCCATGAAATATGCTGAAAATATGCAAGACCCATGATCAGCATGGGAGACAAATTTCAAACGGAATAATTTTCCCTCCAACGGAATTATTCCTCTACTCTCATATATAAGGACGTAAAGACACAAAAGAAAGAAAAGAGAAGAGAAAAAGAAAGGAAGTGAAGTGAAGGGGTTCGAAATTCTTAAGAAGTGTCTGTCTAAAACGTTCAAAGTGCAAGTGGTTAACTTGGAATATCATCCTGATATTCAAAATAGCGAGAAAACACATCTTAGTGTTTCAAGAGAGTTACAAAGCTTAAACTGTTATACATCCAGAAGGTGACCGAAGCTGCTCTACATCGAAGTTGATTCAACGATAGCTTGTGGTCAGATTGGAGCCTGTTACATTCAACTGTGACAACCAAAAACACCTTGCTTTGGATTAAGCAAGAGAGGTGGAGTAACCTGGCAGCTGTCCGAGTGAAAGAAACCTGAGGCTTGACGCGGGCTTGGTGATCAAAGGTCAAGTGCTCGAGAGGTGGAGTAGCTGGAAGCGGGGAGAAAGACCTTGGAGAGGCGGAGTAACCTGGGAGCTGTCTTGTGAAGATCCTGAGGCTTGACGCGGGCTTGGTGATCAAAGGTCAAGTGCTCGAGAGGTGGAGTAACAAGAAGCGGGGCGAAAAACCTGAGGCTTGAGGCGGGCTTCGTGATCAAAGCTCAAGCGCTCGATATTGTACTAAAAAGGGAAGTTTTTAGTGCAATCCTTCCAGGGAGTTTCTGGAAGAAGAGTGGACGTAGGCGGGTTGGCCGAACCACTTAAAAATCTCTCTTGCATTTACTTATTGTTTTTATCTCTCGCTAACCTCTCGATTGCACTGCATATAAACTCACTTCTCGAACTAACTCAAACTCGTGCTAACTAAAAGGGGATAACATTTCCGCTGCGCATAAAACTTTGTCTTCACCTCGTGAGGTATCGAACCTAAACATCCTAAGTTCAATACACACGAGAGGTTGAAAAGATTTGCAAAATCTTATACAAGTCTATTCACCCCCCCCCCTCGACTTGTACCCCATCCCCTTGGGACCAACAATTGGTATCAGAGCAAGTTCTCTGATCGATATAAACCTTTGTTTATATTGCCTAGAGATCCTTCTTTGAAAAATCTTTTAAAAATTTTCAAAGCACGAGATAATTCTTCTAATATGGATAGCATGTTGTCGAGACATCTTCTCTTTGATCTTAGCAGGTTCGATGACTGGAAAACACGCATGCTTGCGTATCTATCAGCCCTCCATGATGAGATGGCCGAAGTTATAACATCTGGACCAGTCAAGATCATGATGGTAAACACGACTGCTGAGCAAACCAGAGATACACCAAAGTATGTCCCCAAACCTAGGGAAGAATGGACAAGTGATGATAGGAAGAGAAACAACTTGGACAACATTGCCAAGGATATTCTCTTCAGAGCTATAGACGAAACCATCTTTCCAAAAGTAAGAAAGTGCAAAACGGCGAAAGAGGTATGGGATACTTTGATGTTGATTGGTGAAGGTGACGAACAGGAGAAGGAGAACAAGCTCACCGTGGCCATGAAGAAGTTCGAGGACTTCAAGATGAAGCCAGGGGAGAGCATCGACAGCATGGAATCTCGTTTCATGAAGCTATCAATAGAGATCAGTGATCTCGAGAAGGAGATTCCACAAAAGGAGCTAAACCTGAAGGTCTTACGAGGCCTTACCAAGGAGTGGGAAATGAAGGTGATCACAATGCGTGATCACAGGGATTTGAAGAACACCACAACCGACCAACTATTCAGAGATCTCAAAGCCTTCGAATTTGAGATGTTTCCAAGAGATGAGGATGTGGTGGACAGACGGAATGTGGCACTGGTTGCGGACCAACCAACCACCTCCTCAAAGTCAGATTCTAATCCCACTGATTTTTTATCTGACGAACAGTTTGCTTTCTTCATAAGAAAATTCAGGAAATTCATGAAGAAGACACCGGAAAGCAATACAAGTTCACCTTCCTCCTCAAGAAGGAAAAATGAGAAATACACATCCAGAGGAATGGAGGAAGAAGATCAAGGTCTATGCTACAACTGCAGGAGACCGGGGCACTTCAAGGCTGACTGTCCTTACCCTAAGGTAAGCAAGCATCAAGGCCTAGAATGTAGGAACTCCAGGAGAAAGGATGAACCTAAAGAGAAGCCAGCACAAAGTGGCTTCAAGGGAGATACAAAGAAACATCTGCGCAGAAAGGCGCTTGTTGCTGAGGAACTCGAGAGAACAATCGAGGAGTCCGAGACGTCGAGCTCCAGTGAAAGCAGCAGCAGCTCAGAGGATGAGAGGGGGCTCATCTGCTTATACACCGAGGAAGAAGAGAATCAATGCCTAATGGCCATTGACAATGAGGTAACCTCTACTTCCACATCTCGCTGCTCTACTTCTACCTCTCGTTGTTCTTCCTTCAGAAGCGATGAAGATCCCTTTGAGATGCTTGAAACATTCAAAAGGGATCTCGCAGTCGCTAATAGCACTCATGCCAAAATCAGGGAAGAAAACAGCAAGCTAACCGCTGAAAGAGATATGCTTAAGAACGTCTCGAAAGAGAATTCAGAGCTAACTCTCAAAGTAAGTGAGTTAGAAGCTAAAGTAATCCAACTGACTGAAGAGTGCAAAACTCGAGAGATCACCGAAAATGATCTTAGAAAGGTTATAGCATCATACTCTAATTCCTCCAAAGCTATGGAGAAAATGGTGAATGATCACAGACCTACAAGTGATAGAACCGGTCTAGGGTTCCATCGAGACCATCTCTCGAGAAATAAACAGACCAACGGTTTGGGAACTTCAAGAAATGGAGGATCTCAACCCAAACCAAATAAAGGTCATAAAGGACCAACAGAAAAGACCAGAGTAGCTATTCATAAACCGTCCCTATACACCAGCAATGGAAAGTATAGGAAAGCTACGAAGAATGGCCGGGTAAACAATATCGAGAGATCACCTTGCTATCTCTCGCAAGGCCATTCCAAGTACAAAAAGAGCTACATTCCATATAATGCGCCTCAAGGCAAATATGGAAGGTCTGAGATCCACATAGTTAGGAACTTACGGATGGAGAAAGGCAGACTCTATCCATCTAGTGAGGATTGGTCATCGAATCACAATGTCTGGAAGAAACCTCACTTTCAGCTATTTCACATGACCAAAAAGCGTATGAAAGGCATGGTGCATAAGCCGGTCGAAAAGTCTCTACCTAAGTTGATTTATGCACCAAAGAGGCCTAAAACATTTGCTAGCATTCCTTATGATTATCAAACGTACAATGGCTACATTGCGCCTAGGCCTGGAATAATGGGCACAAGGTATAAATGGATGCCTAAACTCACTAACCCACCAGGACCCAAAGTTTGGGTACCTAAACTTGCTTAATTTCCTTGCAGGACACCAGGGACGTGTGGTTCATTGACAGTGGATGTTCGAGACATATGACGGGAAATCTAACACTGCTAGAGAACATCCAACCTATCGAAGGTCCCTTGGTGACATTTGGCGACAACGAGAAGAAGGGACGCACAAAAGCTGTTGGTGAAATTCAAAAGAATGAGCTGGTTATTAAGGGAGTATCCTACGTTGAAGGGCTCAAGTTCAATCTCCTTAGTACAAGCCAGTTCTGTGACAAGGGCTACAAGGTTGTCTTCACCAAAAGCAAATGCCAGATTATGAGCGAGGAATCTCTCGAAGTCGTCTTGGAAGCAGCAAGGAAAGGAAACATGTACATAGTGGATTGGAGGTCTGCAAAACCATCCCTATGTATGCTAGCAAGGAGCAAGGAAGATTTATGCTGGGATTGGCATAGTAAGCTTAGTCATCTGAACTTCAAAACTATCAACAAGCTTACTAAGAGGAACCTAGTGGAAGGACTGCCCAAAGTGACGTTTCGAAAGGATAAAATTTGTGAGGCATGTCAACGTTGCAAACAGATCAAATCCTCCTTCAAGAGCAAAGCCGAGACATCATCCACTAGACCATTAAGTCTTCTTCACATGGACTTATTTGGCCCAGTGGATCCACCCAGCATAAAGGGAAAGAAGTACACTCTTGTGGTAGTAGACGACTACACAAGATTCACATGGACCGTGTTCTTAACCAAGAAAAGTGAGACAAAAATTGCCCTGCCAAATCTCTTGAAGCAAGTTCAAGTTGAAAAGGATGTCTCGATACTAAAGATCCGGTCAGATCAAGGTGGAGAGTTCGTTAATCAAGTAATCGAGAGCTACTGCAACGAGAACGGGATTCATCATCAACTGTCAGCTGCTCGAACGCCTCAACAAAACGGGGTTGCTGAAAGAAGGAACAGAACTCTCAAGGAAGCTGCAAGAACCATGCTCTCGCAAGCCAACATAGCACAAGGATTTTGGGCAGAAGCAATCAACACAGCGTGCTACACCCAAAATCGGTCCTTGATCGTAAAAGGAGTTGGAAAGACTCCATATGAGTTGTGGAATGGAAGAAAACCGAATGTAAGCCACTTCCACACATTCGGGTGCAAATGCTATATCCACAACAATGGGAAGGCTCAACTAAGAACCTTTGAAGAAAAGGCAGATGATGGAGTATTTCTGGGATACTCATCAACAAGCAAAGCATTCAGAGTCTTCAACAAACGGAGTTTGGTGGTTGAAGAGTCCATACATGTTACCTTTGATGAAAGGGCATCGACAGATCAACCATCAAAGACAACGGAAGCAGCTGAGGAAGATCAGCCAGAGTCTATCGAGAGATCAAACTTACCTCTCGAAGACAAGCAGTCGATAGTTCGAGACGTAGCAGAACTCCAGTCAGAATCAGATGATGAAGAGTCTACCAAGAAGAAAGCGCCTGACTCAGTTGATCAAAACCAGATCATAGATGTTCAACCCATATCTCAACCTTCAATGGAAGTATCAACTGAGGAGCCGCAACCCGACCTAAGATGGCTGAGAAGTCACCCTGCTGATCAAGTGATCGGAGATGTACGTGACAGAGTTCGAACCAGATCAGCTTACAGAGAAAGCATGTTTGCTTGTTTTCTATCTCAAATAGAGCCTAAGATGATCGATGAGGCTCTATGTGATCCAGATTGGGTGCAAGCCATGCAAGAGGAACTTCATCAGTTTGAACGGAACGATGTTTGGGAACTAGTTCCGAGACCTCATCATCAGAATGTCATTGGTACAAAGTGGGTTTTCAGAAACAAGATGAATGAGGATGGAGTTATTGTTAGGAACAAGGCCAGACTTGTTGCCAAAGGCTACTGTCAAGAGGAAGGAATAGATTTTGATGAAACCTTCGCTCCAGTGGCACGTCTCGAAGCCATACGCATCTTTCTCGCATATGCCGCCTTCAAAGACTTTAAGGTATATCAAATGGATGTCAAGAGCGCTTTTCTGAACGGACTTCTCGAAGAAGAGGTGTACGTTGAACAACCTCCGGGTTTCTTGAAGGACGTGGGAGCTGACAAAGTATACAAATTAAAGAAGGCACTTTACGGCTTAAAACAAGCTCCGAGAGCTTGGTATGATACCTTATCCTCTTTTCTACTTCAGTGTGGGTTCACCAAAGGCCTAGTGGACAAAACATTGTTTAGAATTAAGGATGGGGATCACATCTTATTGGTGCAAATCTATGTGGACGATATCATTTTTGGAAGCACCAATCCAGACTTGTGCGAGAAGTTCTCCAGGTTGATGAAAGGGAAGTTCGAGATGAGCATGATGGGAGAACTAAACTACTTCCTTGGATTACAAGTGAGACAGCTTAAGGAAGGCATCTTCATCAATCAGGAGAAATACACCAAGGATTTGCTCAGAAAATACAATATAGAAGGGAAATCCTCAGTCAAAGTACCCATGGGAACCTCTCTACGTATCGATGTCGACAGTGAAGGTCGAGAGGTCGATCAAACTACATATCGAGGTATCATCGGATCTCTTCTCTATTTAACTGCTAGTAGACCAGATATATCCTTTGCAGTAGGTGTATGTGCTAGTTTTCAGGCAAGTCCTAAGGAAAGCCACTTAAATGCATCTAAAAAGATTCTTAGATATCTCAAAGGTACGCAAAGTGTTGGACTTTGGTATTCGAGAGGTGGATCTTTCGAACTTATGGGTTATTCAGATGCGGACTTTGCCGGCTGTAAGATAGATCGAAAAAGCACATCAGGGACATGTCAGTTTCTAGGTGGAAGACTTGTCTCATGGTTTAGCAAGAAACAGCATTCAATAGCTACAAGCACCGCTGAGGCAGAGTATGTAGCAGCTGGAAGTTGCTGTGCTCAGGTTTTATGGATGAAGCAACAATTACTGGATTATGGGGTTGAGTGTAAGGAGGTTAAGATCATGTGTGACAATACAAGTGCTATTGCCATCACCCACAATCCAGTGTTACATTCTAGAACAAAGCATATTGATATTAAGTATCACTTCATCCGAGACCATGTTGAGAGGAAGGACATTATTTTGGAATATGTTGCAACGGAGGAGCAACTAGCAGATATTTTCACAAAAGCGTTATGTGAAAATAGATTCTCTCAACTAAGGTTAGAATTGGGAATGATAGAATTGGGATGAATGGTCAAATCTTATCTTCTTGTATTTAGTGCCATGAACTGTTTCGCATGTGAGGGGCGGTTTCATCAACTTTATGGCAGCTTTGGAGTTACACAAGCATTGAATGGTCATTCATATTGCATCCCGTGACTCAAAAGTGATAACCTTATTGGGCTATAAATAAGAGGGTTTCTTTCAGAAGTTCATATCATCAACTTCTCATGGAGAAAAAGAAAGGAAAAGATGATGTTCCATTCTTTTATAGAGGAAAGAAACCGGCAGTCAAGTCCAAAGATTTTCAAGGAGAAAACTATCCAGAATCAACGAAGGGTGAACAGATTGCGGAGCTTCCTGATAATCCAAGCAAGAATCCTATTCCCATCCAAGGTGAATGGATCCCCAAATACGAGGAGATCCACAACGATGGGATACTGGAATCGGGAGAAGAGTCCTGCACAAGAGGGACTCCTACTGCTGCACATTCTGGAAAAGGGCCTTCCTCAACCAAATGGAGAACCAAGGGAAATGGAGAGGAAGACCAGATGGGACTTTCTGAGGTCAGCAGCAGTCAAAGGGGTGATCATACCTAATCCAAAGACCTTAAGAGGATTAGCGATGAAGATGGTCACTCCCAACTACAGTAAGCAGCTCCGGAGAGAAGAACAAGAAAAGGGAATAGCCACCCCTAGTTCTGTTATTAGAGAAATAGGACTTTAGATGGCTAGTTCCTGCTTTAACGATAGATTCCTATTAGGCTGACCAAGGCCAAACAAAAGTTTCTAGGGAATCTAATAGGATATTGATTCATATGTAATGTATCTGGAAATCACTAAATGAACTTAAGGATATGTTCCAAGTGATATCTTTTAGATGAATCAAACTTGTTTCTCTCGCAATCTGTGTTCGAAAGGTAGTTCGAGAGGTCACCCGATCAGTTTGTCTATATACGTTATGTCTCGAAGAAGGGTAGTTCGAGAGGTCACTTCGAAAGATAACAAACTGATATCTCTAAACGGAGGAATAAGGAGGGTTAGGGATCAATCACTCAGGGGGAAGATCCTTAACCAGATCAAGACGGAGGAATAAGGAGGTTTAGGGATCAATCACTCAGGGGGAAGATCCTTAAACTCATGTGGAAGACAATTCACCTTCGAGAGGTGAATCTGATATATGAGGGGAAACGGCTAACTTTGGATATTAATGCTAGCCACGTGGTCATCGGTTACTGACGGTTTTCCGCACTTAAGGGCATTATCTTGATTAATGGGAGCATGCCTGTATAAACATCTCATTATATCCCACTATCCAAAAACCGCATTATACTTTACCAAAATATCCTTACCATACATTACATACATAACCGTTATAAAGGGTATTTCTGACCTTTTACTTCTTTGAAATTAACCGGTATCTTTTCTCGGATCAAATATTCAACCCTACCCATATATCCAACCCGAATCCACATGATATAAAAGCCAAATCCTTCTTCTTTACCCGGATTCAAGCTAAAACCGTTTACCCAAAATCCCCAAATACTAAACGCAGTACACATTCCCTCCAAAACATCTAACCTTCATCAATGGCGTCCGAATCCTCTACATCAACCTCATCTTCCGACGCATATCAGAGGGAGTTGCTACACATTCGCTCTCAGATCAAACAAGTCAAGGCGGGGAGTATCCTTGACAGAAACGGCTTCATCACCAACTCCCCTAATCCAAAAATGGCGGAAAAAGTCCTGAAGAAGTTTGAGAAAGCAGGACTGATGAAATACATGACGCACGACTACCGGACCATTCACGCCCTCGACTTCACAGAATGGTTCGCAAATGCCAAGGTCACGAAGGGTAAAATCGAAAGCCGCTTTAATGATTTTCCCATCACAACATCTGTAGGTGACCTCAAAGCGGCATTTGATTTCGCGTCATCGGAGGAAGCAGTCAAGCATCTATCGGATTACGACTTGGACAAGCAAGCTTTCTGGGAGAAAATCCGACTAGCGANACAGAAATGGCTTCATCACCAACTCCCCTAATCCAAAAATGGTGGAAAAAGTCCTGAAGAAGTTTGAGAAAGCAGGACTGATGAAATACATGACGCACGACTACGGGACCGTTCACCCCCTCGACTTCACAGAATGGTTCGCAAATGCCAAGGTCACGAAGGGTAAAATCGAAAGCCGCTTTAATGATTTTCCCATCACAACATCTGTAGGTGACCTCAGAGCGGCATTTGATTTCGCGTCATCGGAGGAAGCAGTCAAGCATCTATCGGATTACGACTTGGACAAGCAAGCCTTCTGGGAGAAAATCCGACTAGCGACTGCACCACCCAGAGCATCCTCTGCCCTCCGCAAGTACCACCTAAAGGAGAGGTTTGCTCTCGCTGCCGACCTAATCATGAAGTTTGTGCTCGGCAAGGTGTCCGGAACTGACGAGGTTAGTCTAGACCTCCTCAAAATCCTCCATGCCATTTGGAACAACAACAAGCTGGACTGGGCACATATTATCTTCAACTTCCTCCAACAGCAAGTGATGCGCTCAGTCTCCAACGCCAACCTGTCGATCAGTAAAAAGGTTGGTTTCGGCTTTGTTGTGCAATTTCTCCTAAGCCTGAAGGGCTTCGAACTGAGGGAGGGAAAAGAGATTCATCGAAATACCTATATGGGTAGGACGAAATCTCTAGTCCCCAAAACTAAAGGTGTTAAAGCTGCACCTTCTCCCTCACAGCCAAAAGGAAGGGGCAAAAGGAAAGCCCAAACCGAGGAAAAGAATTCTGATGATGAACCTCTCGATGTACTGATACAAAGGGTTCATCTGCCAAAGAGTGCTAGGAAAGCCAAAACTGTTGCTGTCACCCGGGTTCAAGAGGTGGAACCGTCAGTTATACAAGTACCCTTCGAGGACAGGGCACAAGCCCAGGGGGAACCTCAGGCTACACTGGCCACTGAGGTTGAGAGAGTGCCCCCTACCAGGTCCCTGTCAAGAGATTTGTGTGTTAATGATGATATTACTGCTGAGGGTACTGGTGACTCTGTTGGTTTATCTCGAGAGATGGCTCGAGAAGTTGAAGGTACTGGGATCAGTGATCCAGTACAAGGAGATGCAGAAGAACCATGTGAGATGGTTCGAGAGACAGACTACACAGTCAGGGTGGAAGATGATCTCTTGGAGCATAGTCGAGAGATCACAGCTCAGATAGACGAAGCAATCTCTGCCACTGAAATCATCTCTGATGGGCGGGATGACTTATATGAAGAAGTTTCCACTCAGTTGGCAGTGAAAGCACCCACTCTTGATGACTTCTCCAGGGTGATCAGGTGGATCAACTGGAGAACCAGTTCTTTCACTCAATTGATGAGTCAAGCAGCTGAAATGGAGGCAGAAGAGCAGTTTGCACTCCAGTGGTTGGGCATCTCCGAGATCCCAGCTCAACAACTGATGGATCTTGCCCACGAAACACGAGTAATGAAGCTGAACAGTG
>NC_044925.1:15057586-15057975 GCF_003576645.1 Ipomoea triloba
ACGGGCAAGAAAAGGGCAGCAAGTGAACCAGCTGGACCACCTCCAAAAATACCAAGAACCATGAGCAAAGCAGCGGAGGATGCTAAACAGGCAGAAAACCTAAGGGTCCAGCGTACACTGGAAATGGAGAAAAGGAGAGAAGAGGACAGAGAAAGAAGAAGAAAAAGACAAGAACGACAGTCAGAAGAAGAAAGGAAGATAGATCTTCTCATGACAAACTTTAAGTTTGGGAACAGAGAAGACACTGAACAAATTCTGACTCTGGAGATATTCAAGCTTCTGAAAATCACTGGGATATCTACACACAGCAATATGTCTCCAGAAGAATGCATTGCCTGGTGGAAAGATGGAGTAATTGATGGTGAGTTCGTGGGGGAAGCCTACAGGAA
>NC_044925.1:15058347-15081003 GCF_003576645.1 Ipomoea triloba
ACCTCTCGATACAGTTATCCAGTTCGAGACATAAACAGAGTTCGAGAGATAGACCTCTCAATATTTGAGTTCGAGACATCAAGCGATCAAGATATCAACCTTGGTCTCGAAACACTAACAATTCTCCAACAAAGCTGAAGGACGGTCATACTTAAAGTCTGGAGAAGAAGAATATCATGGAGATGGAATAATGAAGAGGTGCCGAACGTGAAGATTTCAAAATGGGCGGAAATGGATGACACGTCAGATTTTCACCACAAACGGTCAAAAGGTGCACCAATGCTGAAGTGGTCTGATTCCCTACAAACAAGGAATAATGGGAATATAAAAAGAGTAACTTTTACCAAAAGACGAAAGTGGAGCATGGACTCAAGAAAAGTGAACTATGGAACATTCACTACAAGACAAAGAGGTTCAAGTTACAAGATCACCACTCCATGAAATATGCTGAAAATATGCAAGACCCATGATCAGCATGGGAGACAAATTTCAAACGGAATAATTTTCCCTCCAACGGAATTATTCCTCTACTCTCATATATAAGGACGTAAAGACACAAAAAAAAAGGAGTAAGGGAAGTGAAGAGAAGGGGTTCGAAATTCTTAAGAAGTGTCTGTCTAAAACGTTCAAAGTGCAAAGTGGTTAACTTGGAATATCATCCTGATATTCAAAATAGCGAGAAAACACATCTTAGTGTTTCAAGAGAGTTACAAAGCTTAAACTGTTATACATCCAGAAGGTGACCGAAGCTGCTCTACATTGAAGTTGATTCAACGATAGCTTGTGGTCAGATTGGAGTCTGTTACATTCAACTGTGACAACCAAAAACACCTTGCTTTGGATTAAGCAAGAGAGGTGGAGTAACCTGGCAGCTGTCCGAGTGAAAGAAACCTGAGGCTTGACGCGGGCTTGGTGATCAAAGGTCAAGTGCTCGAGAGGTGGAGTAACAAGAAGCGGGGCGAAAAACCTGAGGCTTGAGGCGGGCTTCGTGATCAAAGCTCAAGCGCTCGATATTGTACTAAATAAGGGAAGTTTTTAGTGCAATCCTTCCAGGGAGTTTCTGGAAGAAGAGTGGACGTAGGCGGGTTGGCCGAACCACTTAAAAATCTCTCTTGCATTTACTTACTGTTTTTTATCTCTCGCTAACCTCTCGATTGCACTGCATATAAACTCACTTCTCGAACTAACTCAAACTCGTGCTAACTAAAAGGGGATAACATTTCCGCTGCGCATAAAACTTTGTCTTCACCTCGTGAGGTATCGAACCTAAACATCCTAAGTTCAATACACACGAGAGGTTGAAAAGATTTGCAAAATCTTATACAAGTCTATTCACCCCCCCCCCCTCTAGACTTGTACCCCATCCCCTTGGGACCAACAGAGTATTGACTGTTCTGAACCAGTGTGAAAATAGTTGGATGCACGTGAAAGTTGACGTTTTCCATCGGCGGTACATAGATCGAATTATGCATGTTAAAATCAGGGGTCATGTAATCTACAATTGATCTTTGCGGTTCCTGAGGAATTCCATAGTATTCTTCTTCACGAATGTTCTCTTGATGATTTGCTCTGTTAGCTTGTGGCTCTTCAAGAATTGGTTCTTCATGGTTAATTAGTGCTTGTGGAACAATTGGAACTGGGGGTGGATTTGGTACATTTGTTCCTCTTCCTTGTGGATTTCTTGTTGCGCTTGATGAAGCCATTTGTGACCTTTGAGTGTTTTTCCTTCTAGTTGCTCTATTGATTTCAGGAATGTAGGGTAGTAAACCTTGATTTCCTTTTGCTCGCGTGTGCATTCACCTAGTAAGATTATCAATGAAACAAGGATTCCGCAATTGACTAGAAGTAGTCAATTGGGTAAGTAGCAAAAACAAATAAAATAGAAATAAAACAAAAGAAAGTGGTATGGATTAACAATGCTCAAATCTAGCAATCATTCAATCAAAGAAAACAAAAACATATGACAACCTATTGCCCTCCCCGGCAACGGCGCCATTTTGACAACACTTGTATGTGATAGGGTGAAATGTCAAAAGATATTTGTGTTAAAATGGAAAGTCAGTGACTCCCCGAGTGTCGGTCTAGAAGGAGGGACGTGGAGGTGTGTCAAGTGTTCGGGTGTTTACTTGGTTGAGTCATGCAATGGATTTGAGTGTGGTGAATGGTGGATCGTGAGTGAAAGGAGTTCATAAGGTTTGGTTTGAGTGCAAGAAAGTAGTAAAGTAAAAGAGTTTGCAAATATGTAAAAGGGGTAGGGATTGGATAGTGTTCATGTATGTTGCATTGTGGTGTGACTAAGGTAATGGATAGATAATGCAATGATGTTGGCTATTCAAGAGTGTGTTGTCTTAGCCCTTTTCCACCTTTGTGTACTAAGGCTTCTTTGACTTAGGAGTGCCTTCAAGCATCCAAAGCTCTAAGAGGAATTTTATCAAACACTTAAGCTACACACTATCCTACTATTCTTAATAAGTCCATAGGAACTATGATTGTGTCAAAGCTTCAAATCTTAACTCTAATCAAAGACATGAAAGAGTCAAGAGCTCAATCGCTCATCTAGATTGGCCAAATTCAAACAAGATCTCATCAAAACAACAATCAATAGACAAGAATAGATAATCCAACAATCTAAGCATTTAGATCCAAAATAGAGATAAGATCATCACACTAGCAACATGCAATCACTCAATCCAAATCCCTAGATTAAACTAGCCACTCATGATATGAAATTCAAGACAAAAGCTAATTTAATCCAAGAACAAGATAACAAAATATAATAGAAATGAAATAGAGATCACCTAGAGTGAAGTAGTCCTTCAATCCAAGCTTGTTGTCTTGCTACAATGGAGATTTATCTAAACTAAGAAATGAAAATCTAAGAAAATGGAGAAAGTTCTCGAAAGGAAAAACTAAGGAAAGGGAAACTAAATTTCTGGGAACCTCCTCTGAAAATCTATCAAAGGTGTTTAAATAGTCTCCGAAAAACAACACTAGCAACATTTCCGCGCAATGCAATCTCCACGCCTGCTCACACGCGTGTGAGTGTGCGTGGGAGGCTACTGGATTATTTCCACGCGTGTGGCCATCCTGTTGGGTCCTCCGGGGCTCCAATCTTGCCTGGTTCGTTCTTTAAGCTCAACTTTTGCTCCTATTTGCTCCCGGGGCTCCTGTTTCACCTCCTTTAGGCTAAAAGTAGCTTTTGTGTGTTGGTTAGTGAATTTAAAGCATTTATGACCATAATTCATCATGTAAGGATGCTATAAACGTGACAAAACACCCTAAAAAAGTACTTGATTTAAGGGTATCTCGGAGGCTTATCACTAACATATTTGATTGCTTGCAGGTGAAAGTAACAGAAGAGGAGAACTAAAGATTGATGGCAGTTCCCACAATGGAAGAGATTAAAACAAGTGTTTTCAGCATGAAAGCTACAAGTGCAGCAGGTCTAGATGGATTTGGAGGTGGATTCTATCAGAGTTGCTGGGAGGTAATAAAGGTTGATCTCTATGAATTTGTTAAAAAGTTTCTTTCAAGGGAAGAGTTTGACAAAGAATATAACACACACCACAATTGTCTTGATTCCTAAAGTCATGAATCCCTCCTCATTTGTAGAATGTAGACCAATAAGTCTTAGTAATTTTTGTAGTAAAATTCTAACAAAAATAATGGTCATGAGAATGGATGATATTTTAGCTAGGGTTATATCTCCAAATCAAGCTGGTTTTATTAAAGAGAGGGATATCATTAACAATATTCTCTTGGCCCAAGAATTGTGCTATGGAATGACAGTTGCCAATGAAGATGTGGTCCTAAAATTGAACATGTCTAAGACATATGATAGAATGGCTTGGGATTGTGTTTTAAATGTGCTCAAAAAGCTGGGATTCTGTGAGGGATGGGTTAATCTGGTGAATGGAACAGTGAACAATATATGATATTCTGTGATAGTAAATGGGGTGCAAAATGGGTTCTTTCATTCTACAAGGGGGTTGAGACAAGGGGACCCTTTATCCCTACTTTGTTTGTTGTTGCAGCTGAGCTTCTTTCTAAATTGCTTGAAAAGAATGGGGTTAGTTTTACCCAACCAAGTGGGGGACCAAAGATCAATCATCTTGCATTTGCAGATGACATGATTATCTTTTCATCTGGGAAGGGTGGGACTGTGAGAAAGGTTATGGAAACTTTGAAAAAATATGAGGGGCAATCAGGGCAAATGGTGAATAAAGAAAAGAGTGGTTTTTACATGCATTCAAGGGCTACAAGAGCGGTAGTGGGTATGGTGAGGAGTGTAACTAGATTTCAGAATAGGGAGTTTCCATTCACATACCTAGGCTGTTCAATTTACATTGGGAGGAAGAGAGTCTCTATTTGCAGGTTTGATAGCAAGGATCAATGCGTGGGGGAAGCGTGGATCAATTCCAGTAAGCGTGGATCAGCCATTGGGGGCAATTTCGGGATTTTGACTTTATGGTGGCTATTTAAACCCTTCTCCTGCACCCTTCTTCTGCATTTTAGAGGGGAGAGCCCCAATTTCCAGATCTGATTTTCTTAGCTTAGGTTAGTTCTCCCATGATAGATTCAAAGAGATGAATGAGAGTGAAGGTGCAATGGATCTATTGGATTCCTAGGTATATTACTCTACTCTTGCTTTTAATATATTGTGATTTCAACTTATTGCTTTGTTATTTTTTCCATTGTTTGATCTTCAATGTTGCTAATGTTTGAGTAGATTAGTTGAGGGGTGTGTGTGCCCCATGTTAGATCTTACGATTGATGTTTGAATTTTGCCATATGATTTTGAAAATGATGAAGTAGGGTTTATAGTCTTGGGTGGTTGAAGTTCTCCGTGCTTTGCTTCTATTTCCAGCTGGGATAGATAATAGACTTTGTGAAAGTGAGTGCGTGCGTGATAGCGGCCTCTCACGAGTCTAACTCATCCACATCCCCGCCCTCTATCCGGAAGGATGAGGTCCGGGAGGGGTGGTAGGCAAGGTGTTCGATTAAATGCCTCAACCGAATGAGGATTGAGAGTCCAACTGTGACGCCACTTGATATTGATACCGTAGACTCCTGTGATAATTCCCGAACCTCGTTTCCTCAATCCTCATAGCACGGTTAATTGCATAGGCTAACTAAGTCACACGCCCCCTTGTTCTATTAATTTGTTTTAGTACCTTTCCAACCTATGCTTGCCATTATCTTGTCCCTAACTAGTTCTTGTAACTCTTACCTCTTAACATCCCAAATGCCAACCTCTAATTAGATTCCAATTTGTCATCCTTGAGACCGACAATCGGGGAGTCTTGACTCTTCGTTTTACCACTTCCACCAATCATCCACCTCACCGCAATACACTTCCTTCAATTATCAATAAATTAAAAAAAAAACAAAGAAAAAAACCAAAGAAAAAATTTAGGCTCCTAAGAATCCCTAACTTTAATGCTAGAAATAAAACAATCACAATATACAACCAAATTAACCAATCCCCGGAAACGGCGCCAAAATTCTGATGAGAAAAATGGTGATGGTAAAAAGAGAGTGAAAATGTCATTCCGCTGAGGATTGGGGCTATGTCACGTACTTGTATGAATTGTAAGATTCTAAACACTAATATATTGGAATTCAGAAGGATCCAAGCAAATTATAACTGAGTATGGAAAATAAAAGGAATGCAAATTAAACAGAGATAAACTATATGAATAAAAATGGGTTAGATTAGAGGTATTGCTATCATGATGCACTAACAAATTCATAATTAGGGGAAAACAATTAACCAAGGGAATTATGGCAATGCACATAAGAATTCAAGTTCAAGTTACTATTGTAATCAATAAACAAGAATTAGGGTATGATTGCCCCACTTTCGTGATGCATCAATCCTAACCCTTGAAACACAAAAGCATTGTAAGCCCCAAATACCCCTATTTTCATAGTAGGAAAATTGATTTTGATATTGGTTAGGCTCGAGTCTATCATCCAACTTTCGTTGAGATAAAAGTCTCTCCAAAGCAAGTCAATAAAAGTTGCGCATCAATTACCAACTAGAGAGATTTATAATCAATAAAAGTTGTGCCAAAGGCCTTGTGGTCAAGCGGCATAGCTGTAGCCCTCCCAAGTGAGAGGTCACAGGTTTGAGCGCAGAAAAATCTTATTTTCTTTCGTTGCTACTTGTTTTAGGAGGCAGTTGCACTGGTAGACACAAAATACACAAATGAGTCTCACTTTCCTATTAAGAAGAAAAATCTTGTTTCTTTTTCTTTCGTGCTCCGCTTCTCCTTTCCTTCCTTAGGTAATTTTAGGCAAATCCTTCATTCGCTACTCGTTTTAGGCAGTTGCACCGGTAGACACAAAATACACAAATGAGTTTCACTTTCCTATTAAGAAGAAAAATCTTGTTTCTTTTTCTTTCGTGCTCCGCTTCTCCTTTCCTTCCTTAGGTAATTTCCTTTTATTCCAAAATTGATCCAAAATATTCCAAAATCCTTCATTTGCTACTCGTTTTAGGCAGTTGCACCTGTAGACACAAAATACACAAATGAGTCTCACTTTCCTATTAAGAATTAGGAAATTACCGTAAAACAAAAAAAAAACTAAAATAGGGAGTGAATAATGGTTCAGAATCAAAGACATCAACCACGCAAATCAGACTACTGCCCATAGCTGTTTTGAATTTTCCAACAGCCATACGTACGAGTCTACGTCTTCTTTAGTGAGCAACCTAGCCCCAAAGGTCATGCAACACCTGTGGTTGTCCACCCCGGTGAATGGCACGAAAACCATGCAGTACCTGCATCAAAAAATAATTAAAGAGTATTATCCTCACCATGAATACAATGCAAATTAGAGGCTCCAACACATCACCTTTCTATAACATCATAATGGAGATATTTAAAAACAATATCACTACTGCACACAACATAAGCCTAAAAATTTTAAACAATTACTTTTAGCTGTATTTGATGCAATAGGCAACTTAGAATTTTCCTCTCTGTAGAGTAAGTTGTGCTAATTTTTTTGTAAACAAATTTTGTATAGAGCATTTGAAGGTTAGAGTGCTTATAAGAACAAATTTATTAATTTATTGAATACTCGTGAAGTCACTGACATTATACGTGAATAAATACAATATCACGCATGCAATGCATTTAAAATCAGACTGCACTACGGGGTGGCAGAAACATGATGCAAATCATTCGTATATGCAGTGCACAATGGGGTCGCACCGCAGGCGGGGGTAGCAGTAAGCCATGGTTAAACCTTTAGGTTTGCTACGTAATAGAATTGAATTAATAATAACACTAATAATAATAATAATAATAATAATAATAATAATAATTGAAATAACAATGGCATTAGAGGCTGGTCAGAACTACTTCAAAACCAAAGAGCATGCCAAAGTTTTGGTGTGTTGACTAATTTGGCTAATTAGAGCTCATCAATGTTGTTCAAGAAAAAAAATAGGCCATTAATCACATTTGTAGTGTACTGCACAACGGGGTAGCAGTGCACTTTATCTTAAATATTAATGTCTAAATTTCTTAGTTACAACATCTACTATATCATCACTTGGTGTTGGTAGAAGGAATTTCAGTAATGGGATGGTATTTTCAAAATTACTGATTTGTTCAAATTCTAACCAGGATAAATTGTAGAATGTATCTGGTGGAGAAGAAAAATTATGAGATCTACATCTTCTGAACTACAAGTCCCTAATACAGGATCCCAATCTTGCACTATCAATTTTCTAGTAAATTAAAGCCTATAAATTTATTTCGATTGAGTGATTAGTTTACCTGTGGTCAGACTTTCTATTTTTTCAACATAAATATGTTTTGCTTAACATTGGTATATATATGCTACTGTTTTGAAACCCTCATCCAATCCTGTTCATTGAACTTTTTTATTTTTACTAGGTAGCTAAATACATATTAGCTACACATTATTTGGTTGTTAATTCTCCTAAATAATACTCCAACACCACCAAGAGTATTATCCTAACCAATAATTGGGGAACATGTAATATGCATACTCGATGACATGTAATTTCAAACACTCCAGATCTTCCCCGTTCCAAATATTGCATCGAACGAAATAGCGTCTCCAAAGCTCGCGAAATTGCTCGGAGCAATTGGGTATGCCCAAAAAAGCTGATCGAAACGACTCTCTTTGTCAAGGTGGTAATTGAAAAAAAAAAAAAAAACTCTCCAAAACCTCGCGTTTCTGGTTAAAATTTTTTACAATTAGCTCACCATGAACACCCTCGGCATATGCTTGCAGGTCCTGTTTAAAGTTATGGAACTTTATGCGTGTAGCGCCAATGTTCTCATACAACCCCACCACCTCCTTGTATAACCTAAAGCTTGGTGAGGTACCGATATTAGCTTTAATACAATTTGCGATAAACGTTTATTGTGTGGCATCTAGTTATTTGTTGATTCACATGAATTGTCTGGAGGCCTCAGAGCACAAAGGATGGATGTGTTTGACTTCAAAAATAGACACAACGAACTCCCTAGTGTTGTCCATTCGCATACAAATATTAGATCCACACTGCACCTTGTTAGAAATTCTCCTCCTTCGTTGCTTGACGGGCCCTCCTCATCCCCGATCACTGGTGTTGTTTGGTCCCCCACTACCTTTTAACCCTTGACGGTTGCAAACTAAATACATCATGTTGCTTTCCCCGTCCCAGCCTCGCTTCATGGTGTTGTGTCAGACATCACACCCACTTAACCGCGCATAACTCAAATAAAAGTGTATACCGTCGCTTAATGTTTTGAATCGTCGGCCCACAAACGGTTGTAATGATTCAGAGACATTGGGTGTCCAAAAATTAGAAGCTCCGGGGGACAACTCAAGACTACCTTGCGGCACACCACCATGGCTAGGACCACCCAAGCTGTCACTTGCATTTAAACCATATATTGATACATATGTATCGACCCATTATTATTCTGAGGTGCAAACCTTACTGATCAATTTATGAACAATATTTAGAATATTAAAAACAACAAGTAAACAACTTGCCTAACACAATCCAATAAAAAGTGCCAGGTAAATGCACACTACACCACCACACATGGGGGCACCCCCCTCTGACCATGTAAATACACTTCACACCACACTTGTACTGAACAAGTAACATTTCTCAAGTAATCAATGCCTTAAAAATTTTCAAATAGACAGCAGGATGCACCAGTAGCTGTGCGATAAGCGCGTTGGCTAAGTCCAATAGCAGTCGCCGACTGAAGAGGAAGACATTTAGGCTTTTATTCTCGCCGTCGTCTGGGTCATCCAAGCGACGGTCCTTTCACAGTACCGCTCCCTCGTCGGTCATCGATCTCCCCAGCATACCACCGTCCTCATAACAGCGAAATGATGAACACTAAACCCCACAGCCACAACAAGTAGTACGCAACAGCACGTAGCCCCGTGGTTATAGCACTACGATCGCTCGCAATGAATAACGGCGTTACCGCATGCCAGCCTACGCCCAGACCAATGAAATGAAATTATTACCTGCTAACTAGGGACGGAGCTACATGTAGTGTGTAGGGGTCGTGTCCCCCCACTCCCAACCCAATTTTTTTAGTATTATAGTCACCCCCCTCCCCCCACCCTCATCAAAACATCTGCGGCATTTATTATATTCAAATAGAGTTTTTTCCCAAAATGGTCCCTCGACTATTGCTCATTCTCAATTTTGCATTTCAACATTTAATTGCACATAATGTGGTCCCTCGACTTTCAAAAACTCACCCAATTTGGTCCTCCGTTACATATTCCGTCAAATCAGTGTTAAAATGGAAGGTATTTTCGTCCATTTACCTATTGTTAGCCTAATAAACATTATGAAATAGTTGGGGGACCGTTTTGAGGATAGTCAAGGGACCATTTTGGGAAAAACTATTTTATTTATTTCATTTTTGTTTATTTTCATTTTTTACTCTATAAAATTAGAATTTCTATACATTTTTTTTCTTACAAATATAAATACTTAAAATCGTGCAATCCATCCTAAAAATTTTTAACTTTTTTTACAGACTTTTTCCCTCTATCTAAATATACAAACTATTCCTATGCAGATTTACAATAAGTTTCGTAAATTTTATAAAAACTCATTTTTTAAGCACCGATTAAAATAATTCTTAGTCACATCCGTAATACTAAATATATTACTTTGGATTTTTTATAAATAAGATATAATATTATTAAACTCAAATAATTAAAAATAATGTGCGCACATCACAAAAGATTTTATGATTGACTTAAAAATTAACTATAAATTTTATTGTTGAATACAAATTGACAATTATTAAACATTATTTTTAATAATTATTGTGTCCCTGTAATATACTAAAATTATTAGGTAGGATTTTTATAATTAAGGTATAATTTAATTAAATCAAAATTTTAAAAAATAATGTGTCCACATTACAAAATAAATTATACTTGCCTTAATAATTAATAATTAATAAAAAAAAATAAGAAGAGGAAAACATATAAAAGATGTCATACAATATCTTAAATAATGTAAAATAATATAAAATTTAATAATTACTTCGAAATCAAATACAGAAAATATTGCAGGAAACATTGAAGAGATTTTACTTTTGGCTCACCTGAGAAGTTTACTAGAAAAATTTACCTTTCGGTCCAATATTTTCCCTACATTTTACACTCTTTGGGTGTCTACGCTTGAAAAAAAATATTATTTTCAATGGTAAAAGTAATATTTAATGTGATACATAGTGATTGATTGTCTATGAACATAAAAAAATTTTAAAAAAAAGAAGTATATGAGTATTTATGAAATTTACAGAACTTATTGTAAAACTTCATAGGAATAGTTTGTATATTTAGAGGGGAAAAGTCTGTAAAGAAAGTTAAAAATTTTGAGGTTGGATTGCGCGATTTTAACTATTTATATTTGTAAGAAAAAATGTATAGAAATTCTATTTTTATAGAGTGTAAAAAATGAAAATAAACAAAAATGAAATAAATAAAATAGTTTTTCCCAAAATGGTCCCTTGACCATTCTCAAAACGGTCCCTCAACTATTTCTCAATGTTTATTAGGCTAACAATAGGTAAATGGACGAAAATGTCCTCCATTTTAACACTGATTTGACGGAATATGTAACGGATGACCAAATTGGGTGAGTTTTTTAAAGTCAAGGGACCACATTAGGTGCAATTGAAAGTCGAAATGCAAAATTGAGAATGAGCAATAGTCGAGAGACCATTTTGGGAAAAAACTCTATTCAAATACATGGAAAGAAACTAAAGCCTAATGCATGTGGAATGCCACTCCTTTTCAACTTTTCACTCTCTTTCTCTTTTCTCAAGACCCACTTGTATCTTCTGTTTTTTTTTTTTTTTTTGAGCAAACCCATTTGTATCTTCTTTGTTTTTTTTTTGAAAGGACAAACCCGCTTGTATCTACAACTCTCAATTTTATTTGATTTTATTTGGCAATAGGCAGCAAGAAGAAAAAGAGGAGAAACACCATTTTTCTTCTTCTTTCTTTCGTTCAGCAGAGAAGAAAAGAAAACCACCTTCCTGTTTCATTCTCTATTTTTTGTCAGAGTTCATTTTTTCCTTGCTCCACTGTGGGTTTGTTTAATTCTTGGTGCTATTTTCATCAAATATTTTGAAGTTCATTTTGTATTTATTCCAAGCATTTTTTTTTGTGTATTTTCATACTATTTGTATTTGTTTGTCAGTGTATATTGAAAAACCAAAAAAATTTAGTATATATTCAATTAATATATTTGTAATATAATAATGTATTTTGCTATATATATATTATTACAGAGTAAATGAATATTAATGTATGTAATTGTTCACTCTTAAATCATGATTGGCCCCCTCATCTTATAATCCTGGCTCCGTCCCCGCTGGTAACTCCGCCCAGTCTGAGTCGCACATCGGTGTGTCGTCGTGGTTTTCCTCCATCAGCCTGGAGCATCAGCGAAACAGAGCCAGATCTCCTTTTTTACTACGCCTTGATTATCGGGGATGATGAATGGAACCCAAGCGTTTAAATTTCGAACAGAAGGGAGTGATACTAGAACTACCTACTATGCCCCTGGGAGCATTGGTGCATGGCACACGCAATGTTTTGTTTGGATTATCTGGACCGTAAGATCAATGCACCATCAACGCACATAGGTGATGCACATGTTCACAACATATCATTAGTGTGCACCAAAATACTAACATATATATATATATTGTTTTAACTGAAGTATTTCACTAAGACTTACTACTTATATGAGCTTATTAGTACTTTGAGTAGAATACGTGTGTGTTATTCTTAAATATTTAAGCTATGTATGGGAAGTAATTTGGGAGACATACCTATATATCACTATTTTTGGTATGAGTCAAACTCTTTTACTGAATGAAAGTATGCTTTCTTTCAAAAGTATATATGTACTTATTTTACGGGGCGGGGTAGAGCTTACTTAGCATTATATGCTAATTCTTTATCTCTTGTTTTCCAAACATGAATTGTTTTCAGGTCTGGACTTGTGGCTAGTTGAGAGCGTGGCGTTGAACTTGTAAGCCCCGAGAAATGATTATGGTATAATCTATATAGTTAGACTTGAACTGTCAATGTTGTAGTTAGTTCATGATTTGGAATAGAGGAATATTGTAATTGAATTTGTAGATAGAAATCCTTGTAACCTGTGTGTTTGGGTGTAAATTATGGTCCAAGCGTGGCATAGCACCCCCTTATTAGTTTAGTTTTTAAGTTCACTTCCACATTTTAAATCTTTTTGAAAATCTATATTATATCTATATTTTATTCCTGTATTCCTATCCTTAGAAATTGGGAGTGTTACGTGAGACAATTATGATGAATACTACACTTAATGTAGACCCCACTCACCATTAATATGTACTATTACTTGAGCAGAAGAACGTTGGAGGCACTAGTATAAGTAGGATATTTTTCATTTGGTAGGGATACGTTTAATACTTTGTATTGAAATTCTTAGGCAATTGAAGCTTGATTACTTTCTATAATTATTTTGGTAACCTTATTTATCATCTCTCACACACACACACATATATGTGTGTGTTTGTGTGTGTGAGAAAATGCTAATTCTGCAACAAAGATGCCAGATGAGATTGAGAATTTGAAGGCTTCTTTGGTTCTTATGCAACAAAGATTAGATGCTATTGAGAGTGAAAGAGCTGGTACTTCATCATCACATCCGAATTCAACTTGATTTGATTTTTCTTTTATGGATTACTATATTGTTATTTAGACATGAATTTGATATTAAGTACAACATTTAATTTTTTGAACTACAAAGTAGTACAATATCACTTTTATATTACAAATTATATTGTATTTTAGTTTGCATATTAACATTTTAAATACAAATATTAGAATTTAAAAAAATAATAATAATGACCAAAATATTAAAAAATAATTTAGCAGAATTGCGACGAAATATAATTTTAGCGGTGGAGTATTCATTGTCATTATGACGAGAAAATTGGTGACAGAAAGATTTTTGTTGCTGAAATGCGATGGGATCACGACAGCGATTAGTTCTGTTATTGTTTTTATGACGAAATTTTGTGATGGAAAAAAAAATTTGCGACGAAATATGAAGCGATGGAATCACTACAGAAATTTGTTCCATCATTTTTTTACGATGAAATTTTGTGATGGAGGACGAAATGTGCAACAGAAAAGTTGGCGACAGACTAGTGATGACAATTTTTTATTTATCAAAATCACTTAACAATAACATTCTATTTAGTAGCAAAAGTAGTTGTCCAAATTGAAAATACGAATAAAAATAACTTGATCAAACATAGACTTGAGTATCCCACACAACTAATGGTTCCAACTACTAATCATTATGTCAAAACAACTTAACAAGGCATCAAAAGGTATTCAAGACCCTCATAGTACTTTGATAGATAAAGCCATCACCGCAATCTCCTAGCCTCTCTCTCAGACTCGAGCAGGGCGATGACAATTTGTTTCGTCTTTTTTTTTTTACGACATAATTTTATGAGGGAATACACAATTTGCAACCAAAAGATTAGCGACGGAATAACGACAATAATTATTTCCGTCGTTATATTTCACGACAGAAATATGCAATGTAATATGAGTTATGTGATGGAATATTTTTTCACACGATGGCGACAGAAATAAACATTTCCGTTGCCAAAATTGCGAAGGATTCAAGACAGAATGATTTCCATCGCCTACTTTGCGACGGAAAATTTTGTCACGATTTTCCGTCGCATTGCTTGCGACGAATTATTTCCGTCATGAAATGAAATATGACAAGCATAGAGGCTACAGAATGAATTCCGTCGCAAAACGTGATTTGTGACGGAATTTTGCATTTTTGCGACAGAATTTTTCTGTCGTGAATCGCGTTTTTTCTTGTAGTGTTAATTTTCAAGGTTCTTCTAAACTACAATTATTCGCCAAAGATCTTGTGGTCAAGTAGCATAGCTGTGGTCCTCCCAAGTGAAAGGTCACAGGTTCAATCCCTAATGGAGGCGTTGGCTCTTTGTGCTTCAGTACTGGATTCTATTCTATTCTTTTTACTACTTGAATGGAATGGTTCCAACTCTTGAATAAAGAAGAAGAAAAAAAATTTAGAGAATGCCGCGAAGATGAAGAAGGAATACGAAGAAGAAGAACAAATATATTTGTTTTTTCCTTGTAGAGTCGGCCAAAAGAAGAGCAATAAGAAATAGTCTTGGTCAATCATACTCATATATATATATATATATATATATATATATATATATATATATATATATATATATAGAATCATATTCAAATGTGAACTTGATTTAAGATGGGAACTTAGGGACTAATCTGGACCCTTTATTTATATGGGTTTACGGTTGCGATTTTTGATTGGTTTTATTTTCTTAATTAGTTTAGGCTTATTAAGTTTATGCGTGGAAGGTTAGTTTAGTCTTTTCCTTCTATTTTGTAAACCGATAAGTTAGGGCTTTTGAATTCAAAATGTATTCGATTTCTATTCGTGCACTAGTTTTATTTATTGCTTTTGTATTCTAGATGTATTTGTATTTCCATTCGTGCACTGCCCACAGGTCAGTTTGCCGAATACACCTCTTTGCTGAGTGCATCTCCTCCGTGAATTGCGTTATTGACTGAGCTATGGCCTTTGCATCTTCTACCATTCGGTCGAAGAGGTCGGCGACTGGACCTCCTAGCGAACAACTGGCGCTCCTCTAAGGCGGTGGGCGAGGGGGAGTCCCGGACTCTGGTGTTCGATGGTCAAAGAGGCTCTTGTCTTGCCACGACTCCGATCAGCTGGTCGGTTATTCTGGTGGAGCGTCGATGGCTCTCCGTGCGTGTACGCTGTTGAATAGGGAGGCTTCAGGTCGGCCTACTTTAAAACCAGGTTTGTGTTTTTTCATTTTAGTTATTTATTTATTTATTTGTGTGCTGGTGTGTTGTAGTGGTTTGAAATTAGCTAATTTTTTGGGCGTGCATGCACTGCCCATTTTGGTTCGTTGGTTATAATATAGTTATGTTGTAATTAATATTATTCTGTTCTGTGCATCAGACCAGCCGGTGGGTAGCACTGATAGTACCTCATCGGATGATGACTTCCAAACGGCGCCTCGTGGGTTTGTGGAGGCAGATCGTAGGGGCACTAGGGTGGATGTAGGAATGGCCAAAGACGGAAGGGCACCAGTGGGGGTTTTCAAAGAGTTCCTCATGATTAAGACTCGGTGTAGGCCTAAACCACTTGTGTGTGTTATAAAAGACTTCAATTCACGTCAATGTGAAGCGGTTAGGGAGATTGGATTTGGGGGTGTGCTTGAACTTCAGGTTACAAATGCACCGTTAAGGTTGGGTTACTGGTTGGTCACCAACTTCCACCTAGAAGATATGTCTGTGCACTTGCCAAATGGTATGAAGTTACTACTCACTAAGGATGATGTAGCAGCAACATTGGGTCTACCATGTGGGCCGATCACTATTACAGAACGGGATAGCCAGGTTGTAGGGCCATATTTGCGACAATGGAGGGATAAGTTATGTCAACCTGAGGGGGATGTGACGGTGAAGGCACTATGCAATGCGATGTTGAGGTGCAAAGATGGAGATGTGTGGTTCAAGCGACATTTCAGTGTCGTGGTAGTCAGCACTCTCGTTGCAAGTGAGCATAATGGGTATGTCAACCAGAAGATAGTCCATATGTTGCATGATGTTGATCGGATAGCTGATTTAGATTGGTGTGGGTTTTTGTTGAAAAAATTGGTCAACTGTCATGAGGATTGGTCTCAACGTAAGCGTCTCAGGTTCACAGGACCCATCATCTTCTTAACTGTGAGTTACCAGTGCAAACATCCACTTTAAGTTAGCTAATTGAGATATTTTGTGAGTTGTTATGATTGTTCCCTCCCCCCCTCCCAGTTACTGTATGTTGACAGGTTAGTAATAGGCAAGCGTGACGTTCAAAGGGTTGTGCCGTCTTTGAAGGGATGGTCGACGAAGATGTTAAAGGCAAGGGAATCCTTGGAGATTACTTATGGTGGCTTTGGACTTGGTCGGTTGGATGCACCACTTTGCCAGGAGAACAACCCTGGTGTGTCTATTGGTCAACAGCTTATCGTGGGCAACAGATCAAAGGTATTGTAATAGAGCACTAGTGCAAGTTTCGTGTTGTATTATTTTTAGTTTTTTTTCAGATTAAAGAATTTATGCTGACCAGTTCAAGTTGTTGTTAGTAATCAAAGATGGGAACTATCTACGTGCAGAATAGTACAACACTTGAGATTAGTGCAATTACTCTAAAACCACTACTCTTATATGACTACGGTTTATTATACATTACTTTGTCTTACAAAGTTGGGTTTAACATGCATTCCTCTGTGTTGTTAGTCTCTTGTTGACAGGTTGGAGGAGAAAAAAACAATTCTTCATTCAGCAGTCCAAGACATTATTGAGCTAGTGCATCAATCACCAAAACTAGCTCAAGATTCTGAGTTATTCCATTCTGTGTTTGAGAATGCCCAGAATTTAATGGCTTTGAAGCCTGGAGTAGCACATGATCCTAGCCTAACGTCTGACCAATTCGATGATGATTTTTGGGATAACCTAGATAATATACTAGCGCTAGAGCAAGCTGAACAGGCTGCGCAAAGGGGGAAGTCATTGATGGACGCTCCTACTTTTAGCTTAGGGTTATCGCAGGAACAGACAAACTTCAATTGTGCTGACGTTTCGACCATTGCAAGGGGGTATGTTACCCCTCCACCACAGGTTAATCACAAAACTTAAACAATGTATTTGTTGGGGTTCAAAACACAGATTAGTGACAATGATCTTATTGCAGGCTACCATTCGTTTGGGGGGCTCACATAGTGCATTGTCGGGGGAATTAAAGTTGGTACCTTGTGACCGTAAGGGAAAATCACCGTTGAACACCAGCCCCCAAATGCTCACGGGTTATTTGAGCTCTACGCTAGTTGAAGTGTGTACCGTCCTATGGGATTGGGTTTTTGACAACTCCCAGGCTGATTTGTAAGTGTATTTTGGAATGCATTGCACTTGTATTTCTATTTGTGGGACCACTAACCATGGGAGGGTGTTTACTTTCCCAGTGGTGAGGTATTGTTCTCGTACCATGGACAGAATGCACTATGGCGGGACTTTCGGACTTTGCAACAGGGCACACATGTTTCTGCTGCAGTCGTTGATGCATGGTCTAGTCTGTTGAATGCACCGGTAGAAATAAGGAGGTGGGGCATGCCGTCGCGCATGTTTGCATCGTTATCCACTACGGTACGTTCTTATAAAAAACAGAACTACCGATTAAAGTTCTATATGGTTCACCTTACAAACGTGGTTTTTGTGGAAACAACAAGGCACGGTGATCTCTGCTACTGCTGACCGTGACGAAAGGCTAAACTGGTTCTCGAAACGCCTTAATGCAGATCTCCGGTCATCAAAATATGTTGGTTGGAGTTGTATAGACTTGGTAAGTTTACCACACGTAACAGGTGAGTGCACATCCATGCATTCTGGATGGTTTGCAACATTGCTTTGTTAAGATTAATGTTTTCTCACTCGCAGTTTGTTTTCCCCATTATTGACCGTGGACACTATTATGTTATGATCGTCTGCACAAAGAATCGAAGGTTTGATATTATAGATAACTGCTCGTCTCGGTTGTCTAACAAACAGAGATATGGGAAAACACCTGATAATCTGGTATTTCTTATAGTCGTGCTCTTCTAGTGTGGGGTGCATGTTGGAGAATGGAATTTATACATTGGTATGTTATAAAATGCATGTGTTTGGTTATCTTTGCAGATTGACTTGCTTGCCTCGTTCCTAGAGCTCAATGGCCACCCCTTTCGTGCTGTTTTGGTCCGAAACTTGGAACCCAAGAGGTTGCAGATGGGTTGGCAGGTCACATCTAATAAGCATGACTCTGGAATTTATACAGTGTGTCATATGGAGTTGTTCACTGGACAACGGTGTGCTGAATTGGACTATGGGTTGGTAAAAGGGGATACATGGCAGATTCTAAATCTTCGGAAGCGGGTAAAAGGGGATACATGGCAGATTCTAAATCTTCGGAAGCGATACATGCACAACATTATTATGTCAGCAAAAAATGTGCAGCGATACATGCACAACATTATTATGTCAGCAAAAAATGTGCACAAGGATGCAATTTCCACGCTTATGTCAGCAAAAAATGTGCACAAGGATGCAATTTCCACGCATGTTGCACAGTATGGGCGTTTAAGATCGGGCAATGCTTCCTAGTGGAATCAGAACAGTTGGAGGCTATGGGGTGGGATGCTTTTTGGGGAATTGCTATGTAGTTCAGCATTATTATTATGTTTAGACTAGGACACGATTTATGGGTGTTAATGATTTGCACCTTTATTTTGGAGGCACGTGCAGTTGTTTGCACTGTAGATTTTGGAATCATTCTATTGTGTTTTTAATCATCTTAATGTGTTTTGAATAATTACAGTGTGCATTCAGGGTTTGTGTTTTTCATTTTTATTTATTGTTTAATATAGTCTGAACCAGTCCTAAGATCCTTGGGTTTTTATTTATTTGCTTTTGATCTTATGAGTTATGAATATTATATTATATTATATACATAATTTTATTTTTTTTTACTTCGTGCATGGTTTTTATTTTTTTGCGAAATTTAATTTAAGTGTGATGAGAGCTAGAGAACTTGCAATCACTTAAGTACTTTAAGAAATGCAAGCATCATATGAAATAATTAACTTCTAAAGAAATAATAAGCAATCGCATCTGCATGTGTTTACCCAAGAAAAAAAAACTACAAATGCTATATAGGCTAGTAAAAAAAAATACACAATTCATTTTTATTTATTGTTTAATATAGTCTGAACCAGTCCTAAGATCCTTGGATTTTTATTTATTTGCTTTTGATCTTATGGGTTATGAATATTATATTATATTATATACATAATTTATTTATTTATTTTTTTACTTCGTGCATGGTTTTTATTTTTTTTTTTTGCCAAATTTAATTTAAGTGTGATGAGAGCTAGGGGACTTGCAATCACTTAAATAGTTGAACAAATGCAAGGCATCATATGAAATAATTAACTTATGAAGAAATTCAACAATGGTCTCTGCATGTGTTTATCCAAGAAAAAACTAAAAATGCTATATAGGCTAGTAAAAAAAAAGTACACATTTCATTTGTATTTATTGTTTAATATAGTCTGAACCAGTTAACTAGGATGATTATCATATGCTGGTGAGTATGCACATACACACCACTTTAACCCGTTGGACAGTTTCGGCTATCGTGCCGGGCAAATTGGTTGCACGATCTACACAGTCGCTTCGGCTTCTTTGACTTTTCGATTCCTTTCTCTCTATTTGCCTTTGCACAGTTGGCAATAAGTGTTTGTTGCCAGATATCAAGTTTTCGATTTGCACGCAAAAATACTTTGGATGCATCTGTTGTCAAATAATGGTTGTGCTTGTTTTCAAATATAGAAACCAAAAACTCTCCGGTGTTGATCTTTCTGAAACCTATCTTGGCACCACAACAAACCCTATTGGAGGGTCGTCGCCTACGTTGTATAAGACCTCCACCATCTTCTCCTTCCCCATTTTTGTGCTTCTTTACACCCCCACCTTTATATCCCTCACGGCTGCAGACTAAATATTTTGTTGTTATTTCTCCTTCCCTATTTCTCTTCGCGGTGCTTTGCCTGGCGTCGAATCCACTTAGGGCGGCATAACTCCTATACAGTTGGACACTGTAACACCCCAATTTTCAACTCTTACATTTATTACAAAATCCGTAATAAACGCTGCGGAAGCTTACATCTTATCAGCAGAAAACTGGGTGTTACCGCCACGCTTAGGTATCTCTCCTATACCCAAACGTTAAGGCTAAACTTACAACATCAATATACAACATCAACATCAAACTTAATACATAAGGAAGTCCTCCTTCCAGAGTATCTATTCTAAGATAGAGTAGACCTCAACCTGTACTTCTCTTCTGTTCAGAGCTTGCTGGGCTACAGGGGTCCACACTAATCTGCAACTGATAAGAACACATTGAAGTGTAGTTAGCGCGACGGCTAAGTAAGGAAATCCAATGTCACTTAAAAGTAGACAAAGGTTTGAAAACACGCATAAGAGAGTTTTGTAACTATACCCATTTGATGAGATTTCACCTGAAAATAAGTTAACAATGAAGACTTGTACAAAAAGTGTTTAGTGAATCAACATTCACCTGTCTCTTACTTGAAATCCATCTACCTAGTTATACACTTATATAAATTCCACTAACACTACATATGTCCATTCTTAATACTATTATTATAATGGTACGAACCCATAGTCAACCATTTATGAATCAATCGATTCCTAGCACCATTCATATTAACATCCTTAATCTTACTCCTTATCATAAATTTCAGTCCATATTACAATCCAATTCTCATCGGTACTCCATAATCATACTCATCATCACGGTCATAATTATATAAGCATTTAAATAGTAATAACCAGCTTACCATAATAAAGTTAAAGATATTCCAATTCACACCACAATTTCCTTCTCATTTCCATCATCTCACCACAACCTAGTTATTCCAACTAGGGGAAGCAGATCTAGGACCTTTAGTGTGCACACCCCTTGTCGGGATTCCAAGCCCGCAGGTTAGTCACTAGCTCTAGTAACCCTGGATATGTTTCTACAAGGTTACTCAANTCATAAATTCCTATTTCAACTATCACTAAGCATCCTTAATCATTATAAGTCCATAATCAAACTAATTAGTCACCATAACCCATAATTTAGCAATATACTAATCACCATTAAGCTTAATAAACGCCACCATCATCAGTATCAAAATCAGTCCAACATCATCATGTTTATACTCCTAATAATCTCTTAGCATCCTTACCATTCCATCATCTAACATCAACAACAATCAAGCTTAGTTTGATCTCACGAACATCAAACAACCACATCATCTAAACATCAATAATCAATAATCAAGCTTACACCATTTAATCTTACTCTCGAACCTACTGGACTCCACTGGACGCGCAGTGGACGCGCGTCCAGGTCCGCGTCCAACACATTCTGCCTATTCTGGACAGTAATTCAGCTTGGCGCAGTCCGAAAGATTGAGCCGGTAAAAATAGTTCCCGAACTCTTTTTCACTTGAAATTTTTATGGTAGAACCCCAACTCATAGTACTTGATGTCCATAAAAAGTTTTGGTCATTTTGGTCAGCGAATGAACACAGAAAATTCCATCTTTGCCCTTGGCAGTGTGCTGTCCAGAATTTTTCTCTCTGGACCAGTTTTGGAGAAAAATTCGAAAACCATACTTCCACTACTCCGATCATTATGAAATTTTATATGCGGGTTCTACACTTATAGAACTACATGTCTAAAAAAAATAGGATNCTAAGCATCCTTAATCATTATAAGTCCATAATCAAACTAATTAGTCACCATAACCCATAATTTAGCAATATACTAATCACCATTAAGCTTAATAAACGCCACCATCATCAGTATCAAAATCAGTCCAACATCATCATGTTTATACTCCTAATAATCTCTTAGCATCCTTACCATTCCATCATCTAACATCAACAACAATCAAGCTTAGTTTGATCTCACGAACATCAAACAACCACATCATCTAAACATCAATAATCAATAATCAAGCTTACACCATTTAATCTTACTCTCGAACCTACTGGACTCCACTGGACGCGCAGTGGACGCGCGTCCAGGTCCGCGTCCAACACATTCTGCCTATTCTGGACAGTAATTCAGCTTGGCGCAGTCCGAAAGATTGAGCCGGTAAAAATAGTTCCCGAACTCTTTTTCACTTGAAATTTTTATGTTAGAACCCCAACTCATAGTACTTGATGTCCATAAAAAGTTTTGGTCATTTTGGTCAGCGAATGAACACAGAAAATTCCATCTTTGCCCTTGGCAGTGTGCTGTCCAGAATTTTTCTCTCTGGACCAGTTTTGGAGAAAAATTCGAAAACCATACTTCCACTACTCCGATCATTATGAAATTTTATATGCGGGTTCTACACTTATAGAACTACATGTCTAAAAAAAATAGGAT
>NC_044925.1:15081216-15120358 GCF_003576645.1 Ipomoea triloba
TCCGATCATTATGAAATTTTATATGCGGGTTCTACACTTATAGAGCTACATGTCTAAAAACAATAGGATCAAAATACCTTACCAATTTTTCCCAATAAATCTCGGAAGTTACTGCCAGAATCTACCCTGATTTCCTTTCACTATTTTCACAAGTATAAGCCTATATGGACATAAATACAACATATACAAGCATATCCAAGCTATGAACATGTATACAAAAATATTCCCAAAGCTCCAAAACACCATATTTCAACCAAATAATAAATTATCTAATTTCAAGTGACTAAACCAACTTAAGGGAATTCCTTACCTCAACCAGGTTACTAGTTCTCGTAGAAGGCTTTTGGAGTTGATTTCCCCAATTTCACCTTAAACCCTAGGATCAAAAGCACCACCATAACAAGAGATTTCAAGAAATTACTCTCAAATTCATGCTCTAGGAAGGAAAATAGAACTTTTTACCGAATAAAATCGAAGATTTACCGAACGTTCTTGAGAGATGTGAAGGAAATTAGCTATGGAAGCAATGGAGGAAGAAGATGATGAAGATGATCTCTTTCTCTCTCCTCTCCTCTTCATTTCGGCAAAAGCAAGGGAAAAAGGAAAAAAAATTGGCTTTTATACTACATCACAATCTTATGTGATAAAATTGGAAAAAAAATAATAAAATAATAAAATATCTTCCAACTTATCAGTTGGGGTCCAAACAGATAAAGTTTCGGTAGAAAATAATCCAGATAGAATAATTTCCGAAACTAAAAATTTATTCCAGACTAACCCTCAAAATTGGGCTAGGTTCGGTGCACCGCGAAATTTAGCGATGTACGATCAAATTAAATTTTCGCTGCTATGAGCTGATTTAATTAAATAGGAAATTCAAGAATAATAGTATGGTGTCTAAAAATCCATTTCCTATGACAAACGGGTCCGAATACTAGCTCTTAAAATTTTTACGGTTCGTGACCGGGACGTACGATCGCAGCTTAATAACAACTATACTCACTTATAAAAATTCTTTTGAAATATCTGAAGATCATAACTTAGGAATGTCAACGCCTTAGGATAAAATAATAATGTTAGGAAAATACGGGGTATTACAGACACCCTCTTCTAATGACTTAAATTTAAGACCAACATGTGGCACAGATGCACCCTCACAATTGGGCACCCAATACTTGGTTCTTCCTGGAGATATCTCCATTATGCAAGGTTCAACAGCAATTTGAGTTGTTTCTCCTGCATTCCCGTCTGCCAAAAAGTTCGATTATTAAAACAAAATACAAATAATAAAATTAAAGCCTACACTGTTGAAGCAGTGCACAGCTGTAGTAGCAGGAGAAAAAAACCAGCGCCAAAAGGAAGGGAAACACAAATCACACAGTATTTATAAACTGATTAATTGTTCCAGTAGTGCATGGTGAAGTTGCACTACATTCTCACACAATACCACCATTCTACTATTAAANCTCCGATCATTATGAAATTTTATATGCGGGTTCTACACTTATAGAGCTACATGTCTAAAAACAATAGGATCAAAATACCTTACCAATTTTTCCCAATAAATCTCGGAAGTTACTGCCAGAATCTACCCTGATTTCCTTTCACTATTTTCACAAGTATAAGCCTATATGGACATAAATACAACATATACAAGCATATCCAAGCTATGAACATGTATACAAAAATATTCCCAAAGCTCCAAAACACCATATTTCAACCAAATAATAAATTATCTAATTTCAAGTGACTAAACCAACTTAAGGGAATTCCTTACCTCAACCAGGTTACTAGTTCTCGTAGAAGGCTTTTGGAGTTGATTTCCCCAATTTCACCTTAAACCCTAGGATCAAAAGCACCACCATAACAAGAGATTTCAAGAAATTACTCTCAAATTCATGCTCTAGGAAGGAAAATAGAACTTTTTACCGAATAAAATCGAAGATTTACCGAACGTTCTTGAGAGATGTGAAGGAAATTAGCTATGGAAGCAATGGAGGAAGAAGATGATGAAGATGATCTCTTTCTCTCTCCTCTCCTCTTCATTTCGGCAAAAGCAAGGGAAAAAGGAAAAAAAATTGGCTTTTATACTACATCACAATCTTATGTGATAAAATTGGAAAAAAAATAATAAAATAATAAAATATCTTCCAACTTATCAGTTGGGGTCCAAACAGATAAAGTTTCGGTAGAAAATAATCCAGATAGAATAATTTCCGAAACTAAAAATTTATTCCAGACTAACCCTCAAAATTGGGCTAGGTTCGGTGCACCGCGAAATTTAGCGATGTACGATCAAATTAAATTTTCGCTGCTATGAGCTGATTTAATTAAATAGGAAATTCAAGAATAATAGTATGGTGTCTAAAAATCCATTTCCTATGACAAACGGGTCCGAATACTAGCTCTTAAAATTTTTACGGTTCGTGACCGGGACGTACGATCGCAGCTTAATAACAACTATACTCACTTATAAAAATTCTTTTGAAATATCTGAAGATCATAACTTAGGAATGTCAACGCCTTAGGATAAAATAATAATGTTAGGAAAATACGGGGTATTACAGACACCCTCTTCTAATGACTTAAATTTAAGACCAACATGTGGCACAGATGCACCCTCACAATTGGGCACCCAATACTTGGTTCTTCCTGGAGATATCTCCATTATGCAAGGTTCAACAGCAATTTGAGTTGTTTCTCCTGCATTCCCGTCTGCCAAAAAGTTCGATTATTAAAACAAAATACAAATAATAAAATTAAAGCCTACACTGTTGAAGCAGTGCACAGCTGTAGTAGCAGGAGAAAAAAACCAGCGCCAAAAGGAAGGGAAACACAAATCACACAGTATTTATAAACTGATTAATTGTTCCAGTAGTGCATGGTGAAGTTGCACTACATTCTCACACAATACCACCATTCTACTATTAAATTGCACTACATTCTCACACAATACCACCATTCTACTATTAAATAAAACAAGATCATGGTTACATATCACCATTCTACTATTAAATAAAACAAGATCATGGTTACATATCAACAATCAACGTACTATTACTAACCTGAATGCATGTTGGCGAGGATGGTGATGGCGTTCTCTTACTGGTGGCAGGAAAACGATGTACGTGATGTTGCAGTCGTTAGGATGGTGGCGAAGTACTCTTACCAGTGCCAAGAAAACGATAGGATGGTGGCGAAGTACTCTTACCAGTGCCAAGAAAACGATAGAAGGCCTCTTGTAGTCGTTTCCCAATCAAAACTCACTACCGCAAAGATAGGAGTTCAACTACCAGAAGGATCGTATAGAATAGTATTAAAATTAAAACAACTACCAGAAGGATCGTATAGAATAGTATTAAAATTAAAAAGACTACCAGAAGGATCGTATAGAATAGTATTAAAATTAAAAAGGAACAGGGCATTATCGTATAGAATAGTATTAAAATTAAAAAGGAACAGGGCATTCCCGGACATACCCCTATGTATTCAGTTTAATAGTAAACGGTGCGATTATCCTAATTAATTGTAAGCCATTAGATCACCACAAATCTATGGTTAGTACAAGTTCTCAAGTTTGCATAGTAAGGGAGGTTTGCATCTGAAAACCACCCTATATATATATATATATATATATATATATATATATATATGCACCATAGCTTATCCGTACATATAAATAACATAAACATAACTATTTATATATACATATATATGCATAACGTAAGTACCTTAAATATTTATATATATTATTTGATAATTATCCACAAGATATATTTGTACAACATAAGTGTATTCAAATAGTAATGTATACTATATATATATATATATATATATATATATATAAAAGTATTATCCACCTCCAACATTTTCCCACCTAAACGTAGGGGTATTTTAATAATATGGTAATTATAATTGGTTATAATAGGTTATTAGTAATTATGGTAATTATTATAATAGAATAATATTAATTAATGAGATAAGAATGTAGTTTTGATTGTTACAGTTGTCAATCATATTACATTATATATGCTAATAATATCTAATAATTGTAATTGGCAAATGTCATGTAAAATTAAATCAAATATTTATTATATTTTATTTTCAAACCATTTCTAACCAATTCTTACATGGTAATAACCTACTAACACGAATTGTTTGCTTACATAATATTATTTTCTTAAATTAATTTGTTCATTAAATCGTAACAAATATTAGGATATTAATGTCACTTATACACGGTAATAGCAATAATGTACGTGCAATAAAAATTGGTAATATTTATATATACACAAAAATTGTCTTCAAGAAAAGAAATATACACGAAGATCACGTCCATAAAGTCATCATTTATTAGTAGAAAATTAAATCAAGAATATGAGATATTATTGGAATTAAAAATTGAATCAAATGTAATTGTAAACAAATAGGTATTGGAATAAAATATATATGGAATTCAAATATGTATGGAATATAATATAATGGAGGTTTTCCATTCATATATAATAGCTCTGCCTCTCTCTCTCTCTCTTTATGGCTATAAATACAAGAAGAAACCCAGTCAACCACCACCACCAATTTTCATCTCTCTTAGTTCTGTTGTTTTTCGTTTGTGAAAGCATCAATGTACATAGGAAGAATCACCCTTCTCCATCGAAGTGTGACATATTTACTTTTTTTATTCCTGTTCTTATCTTATCTTTTTTTTTTTTGGTTAAATTCATTGTAGGTTCTTATATTTTGTAATCATGAGGGCTGAGGTTAATTGTTGGTAGCTTCAATTACTGAAAGGTAAGCTAATTTTCCAAATAACTACAACTTTTATTTTAAGTATTAACTATTCTTTTTTTAATTGATTTTTTTTAACTATTTGAAAGTTGTAGTTTTAGTGGTTGAATTTGTGAGTGTCGTCCTCTAGGAACGACTAGGAGGGATATGAGTAGCAAGGGATTAAACACAAGTTCATCGAGTGTTTGTAAGCTAACCAAAATTATGTATTTGATTGCATGAGATCAAGACAAAACAAGTAATTGATTTAAGAAATAAACAATGATAAACAGGAGGATTTAAATCAAATAGCAATGCACAAATGCTTTTATAATATTCTAAGGTTCTAGGCTAAACAATGCTAAACAATGAAGTGAGGGAATCGATTCAATGCCAATGCCACTCTCGTGGACATTGGCTATCACCAAAGTTCTAATCCCATTCTCATAGCAATTAGATTAGGTGAGGTATTTAATCAAACACATTTTGTGCATAATCCTTTCCAACTTCCCTTTCTCAAGGGCAAGTTAGAAATGTGAAAGGGTTGGCTATGGTGAATCCCTATTCTCATAGGTGAAACACCAATTCAGAAAATTTCTTGAATAATTTTTCCATAATCAAACAAGAGTCAAATAATTCCCTAAAATCACAATCACATTCATATTAAAACCAATGCAAAACCTAGATTAAATAGTTTAATTCATGCAATGTAAGCATTCATACAAGGCAATTTAATTCAAATCCCTAAAGAAATTAACTACTCATCATGGAATTGATAATTAAAAGCAATTGGAATACTATGTAATGGATTTAAATACAAAAAGGAATTGATAATTGCAAGAAGAAGAAATAGAAAATCTTACTTGATTGAATTTGTACAAAACAAATCTGAAATTGAAGTAGTTTAATGTGTAATTACAATGGATAATTCTTCATCAATCTTCTTCAAGAATAATGGAATTACAAAGGATAAATGATCGAAAGTGTTTTTGGATAGGGAAACTAAAAGGGGACTTAAAAATTTGAAAGATAATCTAAAAATAAAGCCTATGGCTATTTATAGTTGGAGAAATCGCGTCCAAAAATCGCCACCAATTTGCCTGGTCACGGTGGTGGTCACACCGTGACCACTACCGTGAACAAGCCACGACTTTGCAGATTTCAGTAGTCACTCTGCTGGTCATGGCGTGACCAGCAGAGTGACCACTGAAATCAATAAAGTGGTCACGGTTTGCCTTAAATCCTTGTTTTGTTTCTCCGTTGATCTTTGTTATGATTTTGGTCATTCATTCTTGCACCATTTTGTTTTGAATTCATCCCAATTCGCCTTCATTTTTCGCTTCATCATGCCTAGGTCCCAATTTTCAATCATTGCGCCCTAAACACCTGAAATATACTTCGTTCTTGCACGGTGTGAGTGTCAGCGTGAGTTCTTCTAATTGACCTTCACGCTATCGTTTTGCTCCTTCGTGCCCCGGCGTGCCCTCGGGTGTTTTCCTTGTGCTTTAAAGTCCCGTTTTCTCCCAAGATTAGCATCTTTTAATGCTTGTTTGCTCATTACTTGATCTTTTCTTCCTTCAAACAAAATACACAAAATTAAGAATTATTCTACATTCATTTGCATAACTTTTAAATGAAAAATAAGCATAAACAAGCACAAATACGAGGCCATTTAATGACATATCAAGTCTCTCCACACTTAGACCTTGCTTGCCCTCAAGCAAGACAAAACTAAGTGAAGCAGATTGAAATACCAAGCCCCTTCAAAAGCAACCATACAATTCCAAAGATCAAGCAAATCAGTTGTGCACTAGAAGTCAATGATAAGTTATTCCTCTTCCTACTTTGTAAAAATGGGAAAGTGAGTGTGGTACCCTCAATTGGCTCAAAATGTAAGGACTCCAAAAACCCCAAGGTCTCTCACTGTTTTGCATGGTAAAATCTCTCAATCATATTAATTCACAAGCAAAGGGGTTTGATTCAATCCACAATTTCCACAGGCCTTCCAAGCTGAGCCCACTAATGGGAACGATGCACACGGTCTTTCCAACTTTGCCTCATTTGGCCCCAAAGACCCATTTAAACATGCGTGATAGTGTGACACAAGCCTCTCCACGCATTTTGGCTTAGCGTGAGAATCTCTCCATTTTCTAATCACCTCTAGGATACCCCGTTGAGTCAACTGCCTTCACGTAGAGCTCTACGCTTTTTTGAAGTCTGTGCAATGGTTGCTCAAATCCTACGAGATGGCTCACCTCATGTTTTTCCCTCTCAATTAAGGATAGCTTAAAGTCTTTTTTAGCTTTTTCTATTGACTCTTTTTGCATCCCCTCATGCCTTTTTCATTGGGAGTAGGGAATCACACATCTCACCAAAAGAAAAATCTCTCCCACTAAATAAATTCAATTCCAGGTCATACCACCTTACTTACCACAAACTTTACCGTATACACTCCCATTTCGAGAGATCTTTAACTGAGGTCTATGGAAATTGCGCATTGAACCACAAACAAGCATGCAAAATTGAATTAAAAACCTATTTGGGTTCTATACAAATCTCACATGGTGTAAGGGTGGTTTCCAAACATTTTCAACCAATTGAGCCTACAACACCCCCTTTTCACACTTACAAAGTAGAAGGAACAATAACATATCAAAAATTTCAAATGCATAGCCTATTTACCTCATCTTTACAATTGCAAATCACAATGGAAAAAGGAACGATATTTAAAATATGTACAGCTACTTAAACCAATCTTTACCATGAACACAAAGAAAGCATAATGTACTCATAAATTCCAAATCTCCCCACACTTAAAGGTTTACATCGTCCTCGATGTAAAGACACAGTTTAACGCACAATGGATGGGAAATTGAATCAAAGCACATAAGGGGAAGAGTAAGATACATAGTTTTAATTTGACAAGAGCTATACATAAGCACATTAAAGATATCCTTCCCAAACACAATAATAACACCTTTGAAATTATAAATGAAAGGATAGAAATACTCCCTCAAAATTGCGTGCACTGGTGGTGTTTAGCATTCAAACTTCTGATAACTCTCTCTTTCTCTCTCCAAGAATCCCTATCAAGAAAATAAGAAGTGACAAGCAAAGAAAGAAACATAGTGAAAGATTTTTTAAAAAAAATTGCAAGGAAGAACAAATGAATCACAAATAATAAAGAACAATATATCCAAGATGGCAGGAAGAAGACTCCCTTCTATCTTTGCACTTTTTTCTCAAGATATGTTATCAAATGTCGCGCATCGAGAAACTCTCTTAAGCTCAATACTAGCATATTCTCTTCAAAGGTTTGGCATTGATCTACTTCAAAGAATATGCTCTCATACTCCCACTTCTTATTCTCTTCCTCTTGTTCCATTTTTTCTTTCATTTCCTCTTCAAAATTCTCATCTCTTGTCTTTTCTTTACTTCTCTCTTCTTCACTCTCCTTCTCCTCTTCCATGATTCTGCAATGAGTTTCCTCAAACAACACATTCTTATTTTCAATATTTTCTTCTTTGTCCTTAACATCTTCTTCAATCTTTTTTTCCTCTAGGACATCTCTTTTTACTTCCACTTCATCATCTACAACTTCATCAATAATCTCAACACAAGAACCAACACAATCATCATCAGAAGTAATTTCCTCATCACATATATAACCCCATGATTTAGCATCATTATTACCAAGAGTAGTGACACCACAACTAGAATCAAGAGTATTACCATATGATGGTTCAAAGGTATCACCATGAGGTTCTTTATCATCCAACACTACTTCCACCTCCTCATCCTCCTTTTCTTCAAATTCATTTCTATATCCCCCATCTTGATTTTCCTTCTCTTGGCCTTGCAACTCTTCATTAACGGGGATCTCTAGCTCACTCTCCCTTACATCTGCAATAACCTCCTCTAGGGGCACTTTGAAGCTCACTCGTTTCCTACGATTATGCCCACTTTGATCAACACTTGGAGTCACTCTAATATTCTCCTCCATGCTATCATCCGGCACAATGTTAATTCCCAAACGCCTCGCCAATTCCCAAGTTTCCTCACTCAATCCATACTTTCCTTGCGACTTGGCATTGCACCCTTGACCAACTCCATCCCTTTGGTGCTTGTCCCTACATTCACATGAGAATTTTGCCTTACATTTATTACAATAAAGGTACTTATGGCATTGATACCTATAGTGAGGGCCTTTACAAGCATGACAAATCACTTGTAAGTTCATATTCTCAAACATATGTTCCTCAATGGTTTTGTAGGGATCATTGGGATCTATTGGTTTGGGTTCCAACCAATGTTCATACATGTGCTCAGTAATGGATTTCTTTTTGGATAGAGGTGTGTTTTGAGTGTAAGGTTGTGGAGAATAGGCTAGGGGTGGGTAGGAGTCATAGGATGGAGAATTAATGGTTCTTCTTTGTAGAAAGTAGTCTTCATCCTCATCATAGTAACTAGAGGGGTAAGATTGAGAATTGTAGCTTTGGTGAGATGCACTCCTTCTATCCCCCCGGTGCTCATAGTAGTAGTTCTCTTGATCATGATATCCATCCTCATAATCATCCCAGTAATACCTAGGTGTTTGGTATTCCCTTGAATGATCATAAGAGATGTCTCTCCGCAGTGGTTGGGCCCTCCTTGAATGTTCATAGTCATGACCATAATAAGACCTTTGGTATCTCTCTGGTGGGTTATCATAGAATAATCCTCTTTGAGGTGGTGGTGGATCTCTCCTTGAGTAGTGGTAATCACCATATTCCCTATCATCATATTGAGCTCTTGATGATTTCCTTCTTGGTGGATCATCATACTCATATGCCTCATCATCATGTGTCCTTAGTGATGGCCTTCTTGGTTGATATTGTGCTATATAGTCCTCACCATCTTCATAACCATAGGGGTTAGAAAGTTGAGCATTGTAGCCTCCCCTTGTTTGCCTATATCCTCCTTGGTCTTCATAGTAATCCTCTTGTGGATACTTTGCTTGAGAATACATCATAGAGGATCACCCTACAATCACAAAGACATGATTGTGTTTTGCAACTAGAAGTAGTTGCTTGTGAGAGTAGTAACAATGATTCAAGTATCCAAAAACTTCAAAAACAAAGTAAATTGCAAAAATAACAAGTAAATGATGATGGTTAGACTCTCTAACTTGAATGATGTCCCATGTTAACCCAAATAGACTCATTACTCAAAAACCGATGCCATTCCCCGGCAACGACGCCATTTGAAAGTTGTAGTTTTAGTGGTTGAATCTGTGAGTGTCGTCCTCTAGGAACGGCTAGGAGGGATTTGAGTAGCAAAGGATTAAACACGAGTTCATCGAGTGTTTGAAAGCTAACCAAAATTATGTATTTGATTGCATAAGATCAAGACAAAACAAGTAATTGATTTAAGAAATAAACAATGATAAACAGGAGGATTTAAATCAAATAGCAATGCACAAATGCTTTTATAATATTCTAAGGTTCTAGGCTAAACAATGCTAAACAATGAAGTGAGGGAATCGATTCAATGCCAATGCCACTCTCGTGGACATTGGCTATCACCAAAGTTCTAATCCCATTCTCATAGCAATTAGATTAGGTGAGGTATTTAATCAAACACATTTTGTGCATAATCCTTTTCAACTTCCCTTTCTCAAGGGCAAGTTAGAAATGTGAAAGGGTTGGCTATGGTGAATCCCTATTCTCATAGGTGAAACACCAATTCAGAAAATTTCTTGAATAATTTTTCCATAATCAAACAAGAGTCAAATAATTCCCTAAAATCACAATCACATTCATATTAAAACCAATGCAAAACCTAGATTAAATAGTTTAATTCATGCAATGTAAGCATTCATACAAGGCAATTTAATTCAAATCCCTAAAGAAATTAACTACTCATCATGGAATTGATAATTAAAAGCAATTGGAATACTATGTAATGGATTTAAATACAAAAAGGAATTGATAATTGCAAGAAGAAGAAATAGAAAATCTTACTTGATTGAATTTGTACAAAACAAATCTGAAATTGAAGTAGTTTAATGTGTAATTACAATGGATAATTCTTCATCAATCTTCTTCAAGAATAATGGAATTACAAAGGATAAATGATCTAAAGTGTTTTTGGATAGGGAAACTAAAAGGGGACTTAAAAATTTGAAAGATAATCTAAAAATAAAGCCTATGGCTATTTATAGTTGGAGAAATCGCGTCCAAAAATCGCCAACAATTTGTCTGGTCACAATGGTGGTCACACCGTGACCAGCATCGTGAACAAGCCACGACTTTGCAGATTTCAGTAGTCACTCTGCTGGTCACGGCGTGACCAGCAGAGTGACCACTGAAATCAGGAAAGTAGTCACGGTTTGACTTAAATCCTTGTTTCGTTGCTCCGTTGAGCTTTGTTATGATTTTGGTCATAAAGTCTTGCACCATTTTGTTTTGAATTCATCCCGATTCGCCTTCATTTTTCGCTTCATCATGCCTAGGTCCCAATTTTTAATCATTGAGCCCTAAACACCTTAAATATACTTCGTTCTTGCACGAACACATAAAATTAACTTAAAAGTTAGTACAATTAAAGAATATTTATATGTTAATTCACGGCTTATCACTATTCTTTTATATTTGAAATCTTATATTTCCAGCTCTCTTGATCCTTTAATTACAAAATGCAGATATTTGGAGCCTAATAAGCAATGTGATGCAAACGATACTGGATCCGTTAAGAAATGTGAAAGTTGAGAAGCAATTAATAAAATATTTTCCTGTTGAAATCCTATACATTTATGTTTTGGGCATTAAAGATTTCAAATTTTAAATTTGTGTGATTTGTTTAAATCTTAACATTTCGTGGTTTTACATTACTTTGAATATGCAGCTGTTTTATTCGTTTATACATACTATGTTTAGAGGTGGAATTATAGTTAAAAAAAAAGAATATTAAAAAATAATTAACTGAAAATTAAACAGCACGTAATTTAGGCCATTTGAAAAAGTAAATTAATATTAATATTTGATTGAAAATTGAACGAAAAAGGAAATGAATTTATTTCCACAATTAAATTATTATAATTATATTAATCATATTAATATTTATGAAGGAAAAATAAAATGAATATATTAATATTTCATTGGAAATATAATTGGCAATTATATTTTTATAATTATATTATTTATTAATTATTAATTATATGGAAATAAATATTAAAATTTTTTTATGAATGAAAAAGGAAATAAATATTACACACGGAAATCTTTTATTAATATTATGTTACTAATGTTACTAATTGGCACAGGATCAGGCCAAATGAAATAGGAGATTAATAATAAAAATTCACTATAAATATAACATAGCTTTCCCTATACAAAAATTAGTAACTGCTAAATGAAATATTATTCAAAAATTATGAAGGAAAAAGAAATAAAAATGAATATTTATTCCTTTTATGAAGGAAAAAGAAAATGAAGATATTCATATTTCATTGGAAATATAATCGAAAATTATATTATAATTATAATTATATTAATTATTTAGAAGAAAAACAAAATGAATTTATTAATATTTCACTGAAAATATATTCAAAAATGATATTTTTATAATTATATTACTTTTTAATCATATGAAAATTAATATTAAAATTTTATGAACGAACAGGAAATGAATATTACACATAAATCTGTTATTAATATTTTCTTACTAACTGGCAAGGAATCAGGCCAATTAATTGGCAATTATCAGGAAAAAGGAATGGAAAGAAATATTAATTATTTTGATGAAGGAAAAAAGGAAATGAATATACTCAAAAGAAAATGAAATATTATGAAAAGTGAAATGAATATATTAATATTTCATTGGAAATATAACACAACTTTTCCATAAGAAAAAATTAGTAACCACCAAATGAATGATTAGGTAAAAATTATAAAGGAAAAATGAATGTAAAATAATTTTAATTCTTTTTATAAAGGAAAAAGGAAATGAATATATTCAAAAGAAAATGAAATATTAGGAAAAATGAAATGAACATATTAATATTTCACTGAAAATATAACACAGCTTTCTCTACGAACAAATTAATAACCATCAAATGAAATATTAGGAAAACATTATGAAGGAAAAAAGAATGAAAATGAATATTATTTTTTATGAAGGAAAATGGAAATGAATATATTTATAAGGAAATGAAATATTAGGAAAAACGAAATGAATATGTTAATATGTCACTGGAAATATAACACAACTTTTCATATGAAAAAATTAGTAACCAACAAATGAAATATTAGTAAAAAATTATGAAGGAAAAAGGAATGGAAATCAATATTAATTCTGTTTATGAAGGAAAAATGAAATGAACATATTTAAAAGGATATGAAATATTAAGAAAAACAAAATGAATATATTAATATTTCACTGAAAATATAGCATAGCTTTCCTTACAAAAGAATTAGTAACCAACAAATGAAATATTAGGAAAAAATTATGAAGGAAAAATGAATGACAATTAATAATTCTTTTTATAAAGGAAAAAGGAAATGAATATATTCAAAAGGAAATTAAAATATTAGGAAAAATGAAATGAATATGTTAATATTTCATTCGAAATATAATCGGCAATTATATTATTGTAATTATATGAATTAAATATTAATTAATTATATTAATAAATACTACTCCATAAGCACGAGAACATGCTCTTTTTAGTCGTAGAGTTAACCGAAGCTCCCTCTAAAAACAACTAATATTTATTAACTAGAAGGTTAAGCAATCTTCTCACCAACATTAGATGTCATTGATCAAATTAATTAGTATACGTGTGGCATGAACACTGTAGAAGGTCGAACATATTTAATATATAATAATAGTAATTTTTGTATATACGAATTGATATTCTTGTTAACGAAAAATAATTAATTTAGTGTAATTGACTAATAATAATTGCCCAATAATTATTATGGTCATTAAGCTAAATATTGGTCGTTGAATTTATTTTTATACTCCGTAATAATTAAAGTTAAATTATTTCTCATTTTTCCATATTTATTTTTGTAATAATATAATTACTTAAGTTATACGGAGTATTAAATATCAATCTTTTTAAGATAATCCGTGAATCGCACGGGTAATTGGACAATTATTTGCTCTAACTCAAGCAAAGAAAAACATCAGAAAACATAATCAATCCAACCAATTTTATCAATTGCGCTATATAATATTCTATGTTATAATTTATATAATTGTATATCGATCCAAATATTCTTAAAATATTATAACAAATATTATGCAACGCACGGGTGAAAATACTAGTGATAATAATAATTATAATAGTTGTTTTCAAAAACTAATGATGATATGATAAAAGGAGTATACATATACATACGTATCAAAATAACAACAACAACAACAACAACAATAACAATAATAATAATAATAATAATTATTATTATTATTATCATTATTATCATTATTATTATTATTATTATTATTATTATTATTATTAATGATGATGATGATGATGATTATAATAAGGTTTCAAATAGGTTTTAGAAGTATAAGGATGAAAGAAGTATTTAATCAGAATAAAGGAAAAATCAGGTATCACAGTAATCTTTACGAGTGAGGGTGGGATTTGCTTTGCATCCTTCAGTAACTGTTTTAAATATGATTTTAGGTGCAGAGTAGGACCTAGTATTGTGAGTGCATAAGTATGCTTTGTTATACCCTCTCATTGGACTAGCTATGTTTTTCCCTTTTGTTAGATTGTTGGGCCTTTGAGATAGTTTGGATTATGATTTGAGGATTGTAGACTTTGCCTTAGCATTTAGGTTAGTTGGGTCTAGATGTGGCATAACACCCCGTTAAGTTGATTTTTCTTCCGCTGCCATTTGCTAGTACTTTAAATTAAATCCAGCTCTGTCTTTTATTACTTTTATCTTGGCCTAGAATTGAGGGTGTTATAATACGCTTCCTCCAAGGCTTAAACGATGATTATGGCAGTCTCAAGTCAACAGTTCTTGTGCTCAATCCCCTGCCAGAAGTTTATAAAGTCTTTGTTATGACTGAGAAAATGGAGCGGCAAATCACGATTACTAATAAAAACATCAATAGCTTAGATCTCAGTCATGAAAATTTTGTTCAACATAGTCAAGATCCTCCTAATGAAATGGTTGCAACGCTGAACACATATCATAATAGGCGAGGTGGTAACAGCAACAAAAATGCTAAATGCGTATTCTGCGGGATAAATGGACACACAATTGATAAGTGCTATAAAAACACAAATATCCGTCGGGTTGGATTCCAGATTTTAAGTCAAAAGGGAAGTAACAAACTCAAGCAGCAGCTATAAACAGTAAAACAACTCAGGATCATGGTAACACCTCAGAACAATTGTAGAAGCTCATTTCTCTCCTACAAAATCAAATTGGTTAGTCCGCAAGCTCTAGTACCACACCAGCAGTCACTGTAGTTCCAAAATTCAGTGAAATGAGCTTTGAAAATGAAGCCAATTTTCCTATTTCTCACATTAATTCTGTAACACCCCAAAATTCAATTCCTAAGGTTACTGAAATAGACTTACTATATTTAGAATATTAGAAATTCATTTATTTTATTTCAAACAAAACCCATAACAACTTTATTCAAGGGTGCTACCGCCACACCTAATCCTACTTGATTAGATGCAAGGCTAGTCTTAAGCAATACCGAAATAAAATAAAATAACAAAGTTCTCATAAGTCCTCAAAATAATAAGAAATCTTAATAAGTCTTTAATACATAATTCTTTATTTTGCTAAATCCCCAAGCTAACAGCGAATTCATTCTACAGCTCTCGCCACTACTTCTCTTAGCAATCATTCCCTGCTACTTACACAAGCAATAACAACAACACAACAAAGAAAGTGGGGTTAGCAAAACATGATAAGTAAGGAACTTGCCTACCCCTTAAAAAATAATAATAATTTTAATTAATTTGGAAATAAAGGTAATAGTATTGCTAAAGACCTTGTAGGTTGAAAAAGTAGCTATGAACAGATACTACGTTGTAATAGAGTCCGTAGTACTCAAAGGTAATACGGAGTAGTATTTTTACCAAACCTTAGAAAAATTCAGCTGCATTTCCTTTGCTCAGAAAAATTAGATATATCATGATGAAAAATAATAATATAGAAGCATAACATACATAATGGGAAAGGATCCTTTATACTTATGCCCTAGTGGCAGAACTTATACTGCACTTCACAAAATTCTTATTCGCAATTTGAAAACCGGACTCTAACCTTAAGTGTGCACACCCTTGGATGAGGATTTCAAGCCCCTACGGGAAGTTACCAGCCCTAATAGCTAGGATAACGTTTCTACTTACTACCCTGTAATTGGGGTACGCAGACTCGGATCGCCTCTACAGAACACACCATAGTGTCCTAGTACTTGATGATTGTTCCTTACGGACACTCCTCAACATTTGAATAAATTTAACCACTTAATTAAAATTTCTCAATTTCCCATAGCTTTCAATTTTTAAGAAAAATATAATTTCTTAAATCAATTTTTTTCATACTACCAGTCTCATGAAAATTTGTAAAGAAATATTTTAATTAAAACTTTACTTTTGCCCAAAATTTTTAAATTTCTAATAAAATAATAATTTAATAAAAGAAAGTCATTATTCACAATAAGTTAAAAATCAATAATCACTATAGAAAATTTTAAAGTATTTATCTAACTACAACTAATATAAATATATTAATTATCAAAAACACACACACACACATATATATATATATATATATATATATATATATATATATATATATATATATATATATATATATATATATATATATATGTATATATATAAAGGGCTAGCCCTGGGCAAGTTTACCCAGGGCCTTTGCACAGGACTCCCAATTTCTAGGGACCCCATACATTCTTCATCAGCGCGGCTTTGGTTTCGAAATTTAAACCCTATTAATCTTGAAAAATTCGAACCCTATTAACCTATTACCTTAACCTACTAATCGTAGCTCGATCAACCCTCCTCAAAGCAACTGCGCAAGCGGCAAGCCTAATTGGTGATTTGGTGTTTTCAGGCATCGAAGTGTTCGAAGAGCACTACAGTACTACACTGTCTACAAGAAATTTTAGGGTAGCAGGTAGGGAAAACAAACTATTTATTTAATGAAAATTTTTCCCAAATTCTTCTTAATCCTTCAAGGTGATCAGGACTCTTCTTCTATCACCATCATCACCAAAGCACAAAAAAGAATACATAAGGCCAAAGAGAGTTAAGCCTAAAATGGGTAGAAAAATTGGCGGTCAAATTATTTAATCAAATGGATGGTTCAGATGAATTATTTAATCAAATAGATGGTTAAGATAATTCAGATTAATATTATTAATAGAGATTACCTAATTTAACCTTATTTTTATGATTATCCGTTAAGTTTTCCGTTAAATATTCTCTTCTCCGTTAATGTTCAGTTAACTTTTAACTTACCCATTAATTTCTATAAGAAAGGTCTTAGGTTCGAACCCCATCTCAAACAAATTTGACATAATTAAGTTTCTCACTCTATTTTACTCTTATTAAATTAAATAAATTAGTAGCTACAACAAAAAATGATACATATGTATTTCTTTAATTTAGAATTATGTGTCTACAATACCTTTATTTGAAAAAATTGTTCATTATCAAAAAATTAAATTAAATAAGAGAAATAATTTCATTAGTTATATTCTCTTTATTTTCTCTCATGCAAAGATTCTTTATATTCAAATTTATCAGTTGATATTCATTACATTGTCCATTATCTTATTTTTACAGTATCTTGTAATTAAATATCAAAGTTATAGTACAAAATAATGTTATATATTTATTTATCAAGTATTTTATTAATACTATGAAAATTTTTTTTTAAAATAATTTGAAGCTAATTATATTAACTACTTGGGGATTGGTTGACAAAGAGAGTACTCAAATAACCCAACAAATTGAAGCGGAATCACTCTATTTTACTCTTATTGAATTAAATAAATTAGTAGTTACACCAAAAAATGATATGTAACACCCCGGCCCGGCTATGCCATACATTCGGAGTAGTTACCGCCACACCTAGACTGAACCCTGTCCGACCTCGGTAGAGTCCACTCTAGATGCACAGGCTAAAGAAGAAAACTGCTTCACACACACTGATGTGTAGCAAAAATGAGTGATGGTGAGTGTACGGGTGTGAAATGTCGTTCCGCTGAGGATTGGGGGTTATGGCACGCAATATGCAATCACAAAACTAGGCACCAGCTCAAGAAAATCAACAAGAAGCTAAGCAAACGACAACGAGGTAGAACAAACACATATAAACAGTAGATGAGTGCAAAATAAAGAAATAGGACTCAAGTTAGGGGCATTACCATCTAGATGCTTTAACACTTAAGTTTGGGGGAAGAACATTAACTCTAGGTTCTCAAGGCTAGCACAAAGGAATCCAAGTTTTCGCAAGGATTAGAACAAAGGTTGCCCCATTTCCATGGCGTACCAACCTAAGTTCTTAAAGAACAAAAGCTATTTTGCTCCAATTCTACCCCTATTTCCATGGAAGAGAAAATGGGTTTGAGATTGGATTGGCTTAAGTCTTCCAACCAACTTCCATTGAAATGAAAGACTTTCCAAAGACAAGCAATAATCATTGGCCATTAACTATTGAAAGATAGAAATAAATCCAATTCAAACTCAAGAACCCTAGGTGGGTTTCTTCCCCTTTTACACAATAATCAAAACTTAAGCATCAAAATAGATAATACAACCCTAACTCAAGCCCATAAACTAACTACTCATGATTAAATAGCATAAAGAACACAAAAACACAAGTAATAAACATAAATCTTGCTAAAGAAAAGCGATAAAGGAAAGAAAACTTCTCTATTGAAATGGGAGGAAGAATCTTGAAATCCAAGCTTCAAATCCAAGATTACAAGCTCCAAAAGTGTTAAAATACATAGATCTAAGCCTAATCTAACCTAAAAATATGAAAGGGAGTGAATGGGAGTGTTTAGGGTTCAACCATGGGTCAAAAACCGTGTTCAAAATGCTCAAAACGAGCTTAAATAGTGAGCAAAGCAGGTCCCAAACGGCCTCCCAAACGGCCGTGTCAGTGACCATTTGCCCCCTCTTCAAAAACTGCCTTTTTACACTGTAATTCGGCATAAATCAAACGCCCATGTACACGGCCGTGTGCCAAGCCGTTTGCCGACTCTCCAGAAATTGCATTTTCGAACTCTGTGCAGCTGCTTTGACTTCTAGGCTGTTTTTCACCATTTTCCGTTCAGAATTAAGAAAGTTGTATCTCTAGCAACGTTGTAGCCCTTGAAGTCTTATTTCCAATGGTTCAAAGATCACTTAATTTGGACATTCCTAGGCTGAGATATGGTCCAATTACTAAGATGTCGACGTGCAGAAATTTCAACACATTGATCTTTTGCTTCTTTTTTGTTTTGGTTTGTCTAAATGACAAAGACCATTGAAAATACCAATCTTAGGCTCCCTTGGAAGTGTTGCACCCATCTACATAGCTTCATATTTGGCCTCCATTTGACTCCAATGCCCACCAAAATGCATGAAAATGCTCATCTTTGCTTCTAATGCTTTCCAACTCATACTCCTTGCAAAATAACACAAATAAGCACTAATTCTCATGAAATTTGGAATGATCTATAAACAAAATAACTAAGTGAAAGGGGGAAAATATAGACAAATAAGCACTTATCACACACACACACTTTCTACTTGACATAACCATATACTCACTTCAACAGAAAGAGACAAAAGTAGCTAGATTAGCTACGAATATCTATATGCCAGAGTTGACCACTAGGGTTCCAAAACACCAAGATTTAAGTTACTTACAAACTTACTAGCCAACTAAGTTTACTATGGCTACAAAAAATATTTACACAAAACAGGTCCTTCAAAACCTTCCCAACCAACCATGTACTCCAAGCGGCGGTACACCGGTCCGGTGTACGTTCCCCATACTAGATGCCACTCACTCGCAAACCAAGTGAGATGATCCAAAAAGTAGCAAGAAGTGATCATCATAGACCACTCATCCCAATACTCCGAAGGACTGGGGTCCACGGATAGGGATAAAAGACAACGAACTCTAGGGGATCACTCCCCTCTAACACCTCTATGGGATAAAACCCACGCCTAGCTTGGGCATCATCCAAAAAAGTCGGCTGCCAGTTGCGAACCGGAATGCGAGAGGGTGTAGATGGATAAGCTGGGGGAGGGCTATACTGCGGAGAAGGAGGAGCAGGTGGATCAGGAGCGTAGCCAGGAACGTAGGGGTCTTCGCCTATCAAAAACTGTGAGTAGTCATCATAGTCCATAGTCGGGAAGGTAAACTCAGATGAGCTCCCTGAGCTCATCGGGCTCCAGGAGCCCACACTAGATGACATCTGTTAAATAAAAACACATTGACGTGTAGTTAGCACGACGGCTAAGTAAGGGATCCATGGGTCACCCAAAATTAAATAAAGGTTTGCAAAATAGGTATATTTAAACAAAACCTTTGTTACCATTCTCCTCATTGACACTTTACCTGCAAATAGGTTATCAAGTATAGCTCGCGCAAGCAATAATTAAGAATGGAACAACAATAGACTTTCTTTGGATAAGGGATTGCTTAACAAGAAATACATTACTCAACGCATCACTAATCATTTAAGCATATAAGCAAGTAGTGGAAAGAAAATTTATGGACTTCGCATTTAATCACCACCCTGTACTTGAAAATCTTCCTCATAGGGAAATTCCACTAACTTGTTCTCAAAGAGGATTCATCAACACCCTTTCTTGCTTAAACAATCATCACATCTCTCTTTAGCGTAGCTACAGAGTAACTACATTTTCATACGAAATTCTCCACTTAGTTTCTTTGTAGAAAGCGTGAGGCCTTTGGAGTATTCTCTTGACTCCCTCTCTTGACCACTTGGATCATCGAACTCGGGTTCAGTGGTCATCAACTGGTCTAACACTGATCCCCTGGACGTAAGGTTAGTTAAAGTGATCCCTAGCTGGCCCTACTAGGTCCATAGAAACGACACCTACCCGAACTTTCTAGAGTAACTATACTTTAAGTGTGCACACCCCCGCAGGAATACCTCATCCAAACGAGTTATATAGTACCCGGCGAATAGACTTCGCTCCTTCCGTATGAATGATCATACTAAATATAACAACCTTGGGCAAGGGCACTTTAAGCCACCCGAAGGCTAATCAAGGTCCTCCTCAACTTTACTAGAAACTAAGGGTTTGAAAACATTTTCCCTTCCTTCTCATCTTTCTTGACTCAAAAATTACTTTTTGGACATATTCCACAAAACCAAGTCCCAACTTGAAAACATTCAACACTCTTAACTTTGTCCAAAAGTTTTATTTCTCAAAACATTTTGATAGTACACTAATCACCATACACCGGGGTAATAAAGTGTAACTATCCCACATTATTCCATTATCACATCACATATGTACATAATACTTCATATATGTATATAGGCAATCAACATAACGCCTCACACAATTTAGGCATACTCACATAAAAGTGCACATATTACCCATATACATAGTATAATTTCCACGATACTCATACGTATAGGTATACACGGTTAACATATATATCACATATATGTGTATATACATAATACAACAATTTTATTTTAATTGTACATACATACTCATTAGACATGTATTTATACCCATATACACACATATACACGATTTTACATATACATACATCACACGTAGGTACATATATATATATATATATATACCATACTTATACGTACATACATATATCATATAATACACCTAGCATCTCTAATTTAGATATTAGGCATATTAACCACCACATCCCCTCAACACAACAATTTATTCCTATATATTAGGCAAAATACAATTTCATATATATTATACATACAATCATGTACACAATATTTCCACCTAGATCTCATCATATTCCAACCAAACAATCAATTATCCAATTTCAAGTGACCTTAACCTACTTAAGGGATTCCTTACCTTGAGAAAGTTTACTAACACCGTAGAAGCAAATCTTGGACTCTTTCCCCAATTTTCACTCAAAACCCTAGGAGAAAAATTAACATCATAACAACAAATATTAAGAAACTAAGCTTCGATTCAAGGTCTAGGAAGGAAAATAAAGCTTTCTACCGAATAAAATTAAAGTTTTACCGAAAGACTTGAGACTTGTGAAGAAACTTTGGCTATGGAAGTAGAGCTTTAATGGAGGAAAATGATGATCTCTCTCTCTCTCTTCTCCTCTAAAAATTCGGCCAAGTGAAGGGGAAAAGGAAAAAAATTGGCTTTATGATCCTACTCTCACTTGGTTGACTAGTCTCACCAATACATGTGGTAAATAATTGTGACAAGTGTCACTTACTTATGGTTTGATCTTGAAAAATATCTTAGCTAGACTGATCGGGATTAAAACAGATGAACTCTCGGTAGAAAATAATTTAAAACAAATAATTTTCGAAACCAAAAATTTATCCCAGACTGAAACTTAAAATTGGGCCAGGTTCGGTACACCGCGAAATTTAGCGATGTACGATCAAAATAAATTTTCGCTGCTATGGGCTAATTTAATTAAATAGGAAGTTCAAGAATAATAGTATGGTGTCTAATAATCCATTTCCTAGGGCTATCGGGTCCTAACACCAGCTCCTAAAATTCTTACGGTTCTTGACCGGTACGTACGATCGCAGCTTATTAACAACTATTTTAACTAGCAAAAATTATTCTGAATATCTATGAATCATAACTTGAGCATGTCAATGCTTAGAATGAAATAAAATTTAAACCTCCCCCCTTTTTCTTTCTTTTTTTTTTTTTTTTTGAAGAAAATATTTCGGGGTATTACATGATACATATGTATTTCTTTAATACCATGAAAAAAATAAAAAAGAATAGTTTGAAACCAATCATATTAACTACTTGGGGGATTTGTTGACAATGAAAGTACTCAAATAACCCATTACCCAACAAATTGAAGCGAGAAACTACCTTTTAATATCTTTGGAATACATAATATTTTAAATTTTCAAATTTTTATTAATTTATTTAATTTTTTTCTTAAACTAGGGATTTCTTCATCCACAATAACTCATTCAACAATAATGGTTGAACCAAATGAACCCCAAGCAGATCACCTAAAGGAAAGTCCATAGCTCCTATATCATAATCTCATTGCATGACGTTGTCATCTATACTATCAACAATAACCGAATTGCAAATAACACTACCAACAAAAAGGAAGAGAACAAATAGTAAAGATGAAGACAATGACAATGTTACTCGAAAGAGAATTAAGAACACTTAGAAAAATTTAAATTAAAAGTAGTATTTATTTAGGCTATCATTTTTAGACCAAATATTTAGACTATCGATTTTACAAGGTTGCAAACATTTATTTTAGTAATAATTCTAATGAATTTTCTATATTATCTTGGATTCATATACTTTGAGTTAGATATTTAAATAAAAAAATTCGACATTCAATTACCCATGTATAAACTTCTCCTATATAATCTTGCATTGATATACTTTCAAATATTTATTTAAATATAAACATTGGGCATTAACCCATTCGCGCAATGCGCGTATAAAACTAGTATATATATAAAGGGCTGGCCCTGGGCAAGTTTACCCAGGGCCTTTGCACAGGACTCCCAATTTCTAGGGGCCCCATACATTCTTCATCAGCGCGGCTTTGGTTTTGAAATTTAAACCCTATTAATCTTGAAAAATTCGAACCCTATTAACCTATTACCTTAACCTACTAATCGTAGCTCGATCAACCCTCCTCAAAGCAACTGCGCAAGCGGCAAGCCTAATTGGTGATTTGGTGTTTTCAGGCATCGAAGTGATCGAAGAGCACTACAGTACTACACCGTCTACAAGAAATTTTAGGGTAGCAAGTAGGGAAAACAAACTATTTATTTAATGAAAATTTTTCCCAAATTCTTCTTAATCCTTCAAGGTGATCAGGACTCTTCTTCTATCACCATCATCACCAAAGCACAAAAAAGAATACATAAGCACATAATTCACTAATCACCCTAATACTATACTACCCAAAAAAAAAAATATAATAATAATAATTACTTGAGAAGACAAGTTTCCAAACTCTTGAATAAAATGATGGAATTTTTTTTTTAATGAAGGAACGAATTGAAGAAGAAGAGAATTTTCTTCCTTCTTTTTAGATGAGAATGTCGGCTAGGGAGATTAGGAAAACTAAAGCGGAAGACTAAATCAACCTCCTATTTGAAGGAAAGATAAATGAGTAATCATCCTTTAATTTTTGAAATTCCCAAATCAAAACTTTGTAACTAGCCCCCAATCTACATTATTACGGATATTGATCTAATATAATCTAATCTTATATATAATAATAATATATTACGCACATAAAATATATATATATATATGTGTGTGTGTGTGTGTGTGTGTGTGTGTGTATCCACACGGCTATCTATATACATATATATACACATCAAGATATAATTATAATATAAGGTCCAAAGTAGTGTAATCACTTAATTAATTATATAAATAATATAAAATAAAAGTGATTCAGTATATATAGATATTACTAATTAGTATATACGTATCTTATATAACTAATTTATACATATACAGATTAATAAAATTACTTATGTGTCAGGATCATCTGGACCAATAAAATTACTTATTTTGTATTTTGTTGCTCCCCCTGAAAGCAATAATTTTGTTAACCTACGCATATCAATCTTATGGATATTTTGTAGGTAGGGATTTAGTGAATACATTTGCTAAATTGTCATTGGAGCAAATTTTCTCGACAGATATTTTATCACTCTTCTAGAGTTCATGTGGATAAAGGTATTTGATATCATGAAAACCACATACGTTTTTATTTGCCCAAAGTATGATGACTTCATGTATGTTGACTTGGTAAAAAGGCATAACTATTTTTTACCTTGATTTGCTATGGCTTCCTTTTCTCATCTCATAACTTAGCAATCGCTATGACAAAGCGAGAGCATGGTAAAGTAATGACGAGATGAAAATATACAAAATACATTTAATTATTGGAACCAAAATCTCTATAAGAACAAATATTATCATTTAGGCTTAAAAATACTTAAAGCCTAACTTGATTGATAATATATCAATCCAAGATATGGCATTTATAAGGCCAAACAGAATGCCAATATCCAAATAACTTATCAAAAGATGTATTTTATTCCCTAAGGATATTAATGGATATATGTAGTGTCATTTCCTTTTCTCTCTAAGAGAATTACCAAATCAATCTTTACAAATTATAGAAAATAAGATCCAAATTTGGGAATTTTTGATCCCAAAAGGTATGGCGTTTTGAAGCAGCGGACTTCTGGTCCTGAATTATCCTTTTAAAATGGGTCCTTTATCTACTTCGAGAGATTATTTGGACATTTTCTAAAATTCATTTTAAGGGAATACTCGATTTACAGGTCGGGATAATACTTGGTTTTTCAAGTCCTTTATTTTACAAAAAGTTCTGTACCTAATGGTACATATTCATTTCTACATTTTCCTACTTCAGAAGGAAATTATTCAGTCAATCGCTTTAATTACTAAGTAAAGTTTTTGTACTTCAACAACAAACATGTTGTGATGAGATATTTACTTTCTTTCATTTTGAGAATTATAAATCCATTAAGGATATTTTAAATAAACATTAGTGTCAAATGACCCATAATTTCTAGGTCATGACTTTAATAAGATGCATATCAAAATTTACTATTATTCTGTCAATTATGTAGCGGAACCTTTTAATAGTCATTATTTAAAATCAAATTTTAGGGTCTCTGCGTGAACCCTAGTGTTACAAACTCGCTTTACACCTCATCATTCTTGTTTTCCTTTCACACCATTTGTAACCTACAAGATTAATACCTTAATGGTGTCCAAAAATGATTATATTAGCAAGTTGAGCTATATATGCCTTTAATTGCTCTCTTTATACATTAATCAATCTAGGCGCTTCTGGCACATAGCTCTAGATCCAGATTGTCATATAATATGAACAATTTGAAGGGAATTGTGTTGTTGATAACTTATAATATTTTTAAGAATTTCTCCCATATATATAAAAATAAATTTCGAAGTTAACCAGATTGTAGTCATTTTAATTTCCAATGATATTTATATATGGTTGTTCCGCATCCCAATATTATGATTATTTGGTGCACCTATAATTTTACTGGGTTTTATCGTCTTTTGGACGATTGTCTTAAAGATATAACTCTTAAGATTTTCGAGAGTGACAAAATTCTTTACTAGATCTAGTTATTGTGGATTCTAGCTTTTTTATTTTATTTTTTTTTTCTATACCAATGAATCTCCCACACTTCTGGTGTTAAGGAGTATTTATAGATATATATGGTCCAATTTTGGAAAATGTGTATGGGACCTAGTCACTCTTTTTATGAAATAGATTTATTTGGCAGATATGTTTGATATCTTTTTGAACTTCTAGTTTAGTCTACTTGGTACTTGGATTTAAATTTTGAAGATCTTTTCATTCCATGAAATTTCGCGGCATTCCATTTTAATTTGATCATATCTCTCCCTAATGTTGTGAACCGATCTTCATGCAGCCAGTGTATCCATTGTGTCTCTCTGAGGGGCAATATTTGAGACAACAGATGGAGGTTTAGAGGTATACTATGATGGTTCTAGATTGGATTGCATTCATAAGAATAGAAACGCAGATTTTTGTGTCTCTCTAAAGGGCAATATTTGAGAGAACAGATGGGGGTTTAGAGGTATACTATAGTGGCTCTAGATTGGACTGCATTCATATTAATAGAAACGCAGATTTGGGAAATGTTTGTTTGAAAACCACGTATTATATGTAAGGGGGAATAAAGATATGTAGAGTGCCGATTTTTTTTAATAATTAAAGTAGCAGCATAAATACTGCATTTTCTCAACAAGTATCCGACACATTAGAGGTTTGAAAAATGGTTTAGCAATAATTTGAACTCGATTAATTAGCTAAACCATTTGGTTTGGTCATAAGGTATTTGATGTTTCACCTTAATGCTCAATGTCATATAGTAATCGTCGAAAAACTGACGAAGATAATAGATAATTCGGGATTAGGCATTATCTATAAGGAACTAGATCATATCTGTCTTTTTAGATCGTGAGTAACATATGTATACTCATTGGATGAAGGATATTTGATCGAAGTAGCTTATGATAAGGTATTTCAATTTATGAACATGTCTGGTTTTGTCATAAAAACCAATTGATAGAGTAAAAGTGATGCTCTACCAGAGCTCACTAAGGAAACCTTATCAATAATGGTAGGAAGTTGTTAGACGTTTGGATATTTCGATTATATCGAAGAAGTTCATTATAGTTGGTATTAAAAATAATGTTTAATTTGCATTTAAAAAAATTAATTATCTAAATATTTATTGTAGTAGATACTACTTTTAGTTGGAATTACTTTAAGTTTTGTTAATTCGCTTTTGGATAGGTATATCATTGTCTTCACCTTCACACCACTTTTTTTTTTTTTTTTTTTGGTAGTATCTCATGTGCAATTGGGTGGTTACTGATGCTATTTTGCAAAAAGAACAAATTTGGTCTGATTAGCTTTGTTAGATTAAAGAAAGGAAAAATGGCACTCCCCGCCCCCACTCACCCTCCCCCGAGTTGTATATATATAGTACTTTTTCTCCATGAGTTGTTTATGTAAGCACATTTGTCACTTCAATTATTTAAAAGTCGTTATTTATCTTTCTTTTCGTTAAATAGATGTTTGGGATGTTAAAAATGACGGTAAAAATGATATTTGACTTCCTTTCCTTAGCTTCTCCAATAACTGTAAGTTTTGTCTTGAAATCTTATATATTTTTACGACATTTGTCTATGTTTGATTATATTCTAAGAAAATAAAGATTGGGAACTTCGAAGTGTTTTGAGGGCTGCAAATCTATGTTTTTTTTTTTTTTTTTTTTTTTTTTTTGGATAAGGGTCAAATAGGCCTTTCAAGTCTTCAACTATAGGTTAAAGTGCAATTAGCCCCTTAAACAAAAAAAGTTCCAATTAACCCTTTAAGTTCTCATCTTTATAAAATTAAGTTAATTAATAGTTTACCTCTAGGTAACTGGTAATTTTTAAAAAATTTTAAAAAATTACTTAAAATTAAAAAAAAATATTTCTATTTCCAATAAAGAAATAAAAAAAAAATCCCGGCAGCCATGGACGGAGAGGCCAGGGAAGGGCAATAATTGTCATCTTTTAAAAATTGAGAGACAACATTTACACCTCTAATAATTCAGGGATGACATTGATAATTGACATATTTGTGGGGCATAAATTAGAACTTTTCCGGTGTAATTATGATGTCCGCTTTTTCATGCAATTGTACTATATAAACCACGATTAGGAGAGTGTTTAGTAGTAATCAAGGAAACAACATAAAAAAATTTGTAATATAATAAAGAGATAGATGGAGGTTGAAATCATGGATCATGGATACGAGGAAGCTGCTAGTCCTAGTGCCCAATTCTTGAAAAAGCTCAATGCTTAAATTAGCCACATCATTTATATCTGTGATTAAATTAATCTGAGGAAGCTGCTAGTCCTAACTCCTAAGCTTCATCAGTGCTTAAATTAATTGAAGGTTTTCTTCTATAATGCTCTGTTTCATCCAGCAGCTAAGGAACGGAGGTGAAATGTCATTTTTAGCCTCATTTTTAACTGCCCAAACATCTATTTTTAACAAAGAGTGGAATAAATAGTCATATTTTTGAATACTACTGACTCTATTACAATGCAGTATCTGTTCATAACTACTTTCTCAACCTATTGAAGCACAAAGAGTCAATATCACCATATTTAAAATAACTAAAGGAGAAAATGTGCTTACAAGAACAACTGAAGGAAAAAAAGTGCTACAATTATACAACTCAGGGTGAAAAAGTGTTGTTTTCGCTAGCATTAATGAAATCTACTTACTAATCCAAATATTAATAATAAAATAATGTTTATTACTCTCTCCGTTCTATTTTATGTGTCAAGTTCGGTTAACAAGGCTTGACTGAAATTATTTACAATTTGATTTTGCATAATATTAAGTTTAGAATTAGCTATAGTATGTAAAATTTATATATTTAGAAACTACATTAAAAATACTATTAAACAAAAAAAATAAAAATTATAAGAAAATTCTAATAGAAATAAGCAAAGAAAAAAAGGGTTGGTTTGACCAATGAATAGTGAGCAGGGCAGATAAAATGAGACAGATGGAGTAATTTTTAATTAATGTATATATGAAAAAGGAAAACATCCTACACAAAAACTTGTTAAACAAAAAATAATAATAAAAATAAAAATAAATTGTTGTTATGTAATCTATACTATTAATAAAAATAAAATCTTCAATTTTAACTTCCCGCCATGATAATAGGACCAACTATGAGTCAAGCCTTTTCAAATTCGTTTTGAGATTTGATTTGCACCCCCTCCCGCGCGCGTGAGAGAGAGCCTCTATGTTATACAATTCAATAAGCCTTAGAAAGGCTATTGTATAAGTAGTGGTGCAAACCCAATTCCCAAATCAATGTGGGACAAAAGCGGAAAGCTTTTTCTCTCCATTTTTCTAACTCAAATAGGTCAACTTTGAGAATCAATTTCTCATTTACCCATTATCCGTTTTGAGAGTACAATATATCAATCTTTTCATCTAACTACGAAGAACCTGAATCCACTTTGACCCGACCCAAATCGAGAGTGGACCCGCATATATTTGTACCACAATATAGCCTCTAAAATGCCATTTTATGCTATTTTTTCCAACAGTTATTACGGTCAACCAACAATTACTCAACTGATTATCCCATTACTCCCAGGTGAATTTTTCACTAATATAGTTATACTTACTGAATATCAAAATATAACTGTACCTCAAGATCTTGCAATAACTAACCGACACGTAATTAAATTAATGATATATAATGCAATGCAAACTATCTACATATTGCATTTATATACTTATTTTAGAACACTGAATTTTTGTGATATTTGTTGCATGCAAGGAAGACTCATACTATAGTTTATTTGTCGATTCTTATATGTTATAAATCATAATATCATAAGAAACGGATACTTTGATGAAATATGAAGCATGAGTAGTCTGCCAATCAACGGTTATGGACATTGCATTTCAACAGTTTGGATGAGCATCATTCCAAAAAGCCATACACTCCATTTGATAATTTGGGGTGAAGTTTAGATATATAATTAATACATTCTGATATATTTTTGTTTATTGCCTGATGCCAGTATGATGATTTGAATTTTGAGAACATAGAAACAAGCTCGAAACATGCTAATATGCTTGAATGGTCTTACCTAAAAGTTACTACCACTGTCACAAAATGCTTTATGTTGTATGTTAGACTCAATGGTACTAACTTCTTACAATAGTCAAAGACTTGCTTTATATGTATGAAATATTGACAAAAAGAATTAGGCTTTAGATGTGAGTTTTACTTATATATACCTGGGAATCTGAAATATTTTGAACTTTAGTGATTGGTAAAATCAATATGTTTTACAGTTTGACTATCAAAACTAATTTTATGGAAAAAATCACAGAATATATACATGTAGATTATAAAATTAAAATTTTAGTGTCAATATTGTTATGACTCAATGCTTTGATTACATTAAGTCATTTTTTAAAATTTCAAGCTCAAGATATGGCACTCTTGATGAGTCGCAACTGGAAGGTTAGTGATACGCTCGCCGACTTTAGATGTCGTTGATCAAATTAATCAGTACATGTGCGACATGAATATTGCAAAAAGATGAACATATTTAAGTTGTAACTCTTTGTGTAAGGCAGAACCAGACGGTGAAAATCTATTAGAAGTACACACTTCTAAAATCTTAAATAGTTTGAGATTGTATGATTTTCTTAATCATTCATTGACATTAATTAAAGGTCAGTGCACCTGTTATGTTATTGCGGAAGACAAACCATTCTCTTGGTCTTTATAACGGTACGCGACTCATCATCACAAGATTGACAAATCACATTGTTGAAGCAAGAATAGTTAATGGGACACAAGAAGGAACAAAAGTTCTTACCCCTCGAATGTCTCTCACTCTTTCTGATACGAGATTGCCCTTCAAGTTCCAGCATGAATAATTCCCATTGATGCTTTCATATGCCATGACTATCAACAAAAGCCAAGGCCGAACACTAACTCACATTGGGTTATTGTTGAAAAAACCAGTTTTTAATCACGGTCAATTGTACATGGCTTTCTCCCGAGTCACCCATCCTGATAGCCTGAAAGTGTTAATTAGTTCTAGATGAGGATGTACAAGATTGTGTTGCCACTACCAATGTTGTCTACAAAGATGTTTTTAATAATGTGTAAATACAACCGGTGATATTATGTTTTTTTCTAAGATGGAAAAATTGCTATATATCTACACAAAAATATATCTTCCATACATATGGATTAGAATAGCAATTGATTCCTATAACTGATTTATTAGAGAACAAGTATATTTGCGCAATTTATAAAAATCCTAAACAATGATATATAAAATCTCTAAAGTTCCAGCACCGCATGCGTACATGTACACATCAGTTATTAATTAAACAATTATTTGCTGGAATTCAAATAATGATAACATTAGAAAACATAATCGATCCAAAACATATCTTCCATTGCACTATATAATATTTGATGTTATAATTTATATAATTATATATAGATCCAATTATTCTTAATATTTTATAACAAATCCATTCCATGCATTGTACGCGTAAAAATACTAGTGATAATAAAAACAATAACAAGAATAACATAATTTGAAGGATATTAGAGCTTGAAGGACAAATGATGTTGTTGTATTTGGTGAGGTGAATGAAGGTGGTAAAACGAGGAAAAGTCCCCGAGTGTCGTGTCTCTCAAGGATGATAAATTGGAGCGAATTGTTGTTGACATTTAGGAGGTTAATAGGCAAGAATTGCAAGGATTACAATGGGTCATGTTAATAATAAGTTGGGGGTTGTAAGGACAAATTTAAACTAAAAGATTTAGAAGGGAAAGAAGGGGATGCATGCCATAGCTAAACAATTTGATAGATTATCTTATGGGGATTTTGAAAACGAGTTTCGAGATTGAATTAGGGAGTCACGGTATTTATACCGAGTGGCGTCACACTCAGACTCTCAATCCTCATTCAGTTGAGGCATTTTATTGAACACCTTGCCTACCACTCATCTCGGACGGTGTCCTTTCGGACTAAGGGCGGAGATATAGATGAGTTGGACTCGTGAGAGGCCGCTATCGCGCACACACTCACTTTCACCTAGTTCACTCACTCTTCCGGCTGAAATAGAAGCAAAGCATGAGGAACATCACCCACACAAGATTACAATCCTAATCCACGATATTCATAATCATAAGGCATAATTCAAACACCAATCAAATGTCTAACATGGGCACACACACCCAAGCTACTCTACTCAAACATAATGAACATACAAGAACAATAAACTAAAATTAAACTAAACAATAATTCAAAGAAACAATCTTAAGAAAAAGAGTATTATACCTAAGGAATCATGAGTTCTACATCTTTAATCCTTTCATCCATCTTCATTGATCTAAGAAAACTAATCTATTCTAGTGGGAATGTGTTTGTTCTTCCTCCCCAAAGGGGAAGGAATGGAAAGAAAATTTAGATCTGAAAATTGTGAAAGTCCTCCCTAAAAAATGAGAAAGGAGGTTTTAAATAGCTGTCCAATAAGTCGAAATTCCGCTGCTGCCCTACTGGACACGTCCACGCCCATCACCACGCGTGGTGTGCTGCGTGGTTGCGTTCTGGAAATATTCCACCCCTATCACCACGCGTGTGGTGATGCGTGGTGGCCTCCTGCTCGGTTGATTCTTCGTTTGTTGCTTCTTTTTGGTCAAGGACTTTGCTATTCCCTGCGGAAATGACTCAAAACATATTTTCTGCGTTGAATTTGTCAGTCAGGTGCTAATTAGAGATTTTAATCACGAAAGATGATCATAATTGGGTGTTGAAACTATATATTGTGTCCAGAAATGACCTGAAACTTGGCTGTTTTTGGCGCTTATCAACAAACAGAGAAATATAACATTTAAAAAAAATTCTAGTTACTAATCCAAATATAAAAAAATTAATTGACAATAATGTTTAACAATGTTCATTGCTATACCTAATAACATAATGTTTAGCAACGTCCTAACAAGATACAATGGCCTAACAAAATACTCGTAGATTCTAGTGATTAATGGTACCTACAAACATTAAAGAATATAATCAATAAATATTTAAACTTGAATTTTGTATTTATATAAAAAATATATATACTTTTGGCGCGGATGCGTTTCACAACCCAAAATAAATCTCGATCAATCTTTATAGCTTTGGCAGATCGAAGAAATCTTCTACGCTGGGAATATTGGCGAGTTGTTGTTCTTCTTCGTATTCACTCCCATACCACCTTAACTAGAAAACTTTCTCGCTTAAAAGTCTTGTACTAGGTGGTACAAAGTAGTAAATGTGTATAATTGGCGAGGTTCAACATGCCCCATTAAGGGCTCCAAATGGTGGTAGAATGCCCTCTACTATAAATTGCACTCGCCAAGCATCGAGTACTAAGTATACGGTGAATACTCACTAAACTATGAATATCTGTGTGGATATTATATTGAGCACTAGTACTAGGCTAAAAAAAAGTAGTTTGCCCCCCAAAGGTAGAGCTGCTACTTTGTCCAAACTTAACACCGCTACAACCACCCTAGCTAAGCAACATACTCTTTATTTACACCCTATTGTTGAAAGGAAATAAGGGCAAGTGCATACGCATTCTCTAACTCGCCCTCATCTTCATCGCCATCCTCGTCTTCTACCTCCTGTCGCGGTCTGCCTCTGCTTGAAACACTGCATTATGTGCACGCATTCACCTGTCGCCTTACCAGCTAACCATGCATTAAAATCGTCATCTATTCCTAGTAAAGGACAATCTACCAGATCATGCCATAGGGGCGCAACTTGAATACAGTCACACAACAGATGTTTCAAAGATTCCGGGCTTTGGTTACAGAACAGGCAGTCCATCTCAATATCCAACCCCCGAAGAGACAATGCTAACAAAGTGGGGATTACATGTTGAAAATACCTCCACAAAAACAATTACGAATTTTGGGAGGGATCTTTAGTTTCCAAATCCCCCGCCAAACAACTGGTTCAGATATGCCTTGATCATTGGTTATAGTCAGCAGCCTGTAACCATTTGTCACAATATACACACCTCTAATATCACCTCTCCAACACCATTTATCCTCATACTGCATAGATGGAGGGATTCTCAAGATAAGATCAATATCTCGCTACATGAATACAGTACATAACTGCTCACTATCCCAATCATTAGTGATAGGATTGATTAGAGCACTGACCTTTAAATTAGCATCGTTGTCCAGAATCGGAGATTGCTGTCGCCTGTCGGGTTATAGGTATAGTGGTTTGTTTGTGGTGAGGTGTATGTTGGGTATGGAATGTGTTAAAATGAAGAGTCAAGACTCCCCGAGTGTTGGTCTCTCAAGGAAGACAGATTGGAGTTGAGTAAATGTTGGCATTTAGAAGGTTGAAGGAAAAGAGTTACGGGAATGACTAAAACTTGATGACATTTGTACAAGAGTTTAAGGTTTCAACGGGTAGGTTTAAGAAAAGGTGAAATGGAGATTGGGGCTCATGGCTAGCATGTTTGGTCTACTCTCCTATTGGTTTTGCAAACACATGATTCGGATTCAACTAGGGAGTTTACAGCACTTCACCGAGTGGCGTCACACTCGGACTCCCACATCCTCAGTTGGTTGGGGCATTTCATAGAACACCTTGTCTACCACTCCTCCCGGGCCTCTTCCTTTCGGACTAAGGGCGGGGATGTGGATGAGTTGGACTCGTGAGAGGCCACTATCGCGCACACACTCACTTTCACAGGGTTTGCTACCTAATGTGGCGACACTAAGGCACAAAGCATATCAAACATCACCCATACGAGCATTTGAATCTAAAAACATCAAGCTCACAAATTTCAAGAAATTTCTTCAACAAATCAACCACATAACTAGTTTCGGGGCCACCAATCCCCTATCTACTCTAAGCAAACATTAAAAGAAAGAAACAAGAGAAAGCAATAGAAGATTTAGAAGCAAATAAAACTAAATCAAAATAGATAATGAAAAGAAGAGTTACCATCAATAGCTAGATGAACCTATTGCATTTTTTCCTTCAATCTTCTAGCCTTCTATCTTGGTTTCTTCAATCTAATCTAAGGAAAATGGGGTTTTCCCCCAAGCGGGGAGAAAACAAAAAGAACTTCAGATCTAAAAACTAGGGCCTTTCTAAAATTTCAGGAGAAGGGTTTAAATAGCCAACATGAAGTCAAAAATCCCGAAATTGCCCTACTGGCCTGGTCACACCACCTTCACGCGTGAAGGGGGGCGTGGACGCGTACTGGAAGTAGTCCACGCCTCCTACACACGTGATGCCTGCGTGGATGGATCCTGCTCAATTGCTTCTTCGCTTCATGCTCTGTTTTGGCCTTGGATCCCTTTTCAATATGCGGAATTGAGTTCAAAACATTCTCTAAAGTTCAGTTAAAGGTTTTTTATCACATCCGAATTTTAATGCACGAAATTGTTATAAATGGGTGGTGATAAGCACCAAGAATAGTATAAATTAAGGGTCAAAAATAGGATAAAATACGAAGTTTGGCCACCCGTTTATAACAATCTCGTGCATTTTAAACTCAGATGTGATAAAAAATCTCTAACACAATTTTAGGAAAAGTTTTGAAGTCGTTTCCACAGGTTGAAAAGGGATTCAAGGCTAAAACAGAGCAAAAAGCAAAGAAGCAGCCAAGCAGAAACCGCCCACGCAGCCAACACGTGTGTGGATGGGCGTGGATCAATTCCTGTAGCTGTCCACACCCTCCACCACGCGTGGTGATGGCGTGGTCTAGCCACAGGGGCCATTTCGGGATTTTTGGCTTCGGGTTGCCTATTTAAACCCCATTTTTGCAAAGATGAAAACCCTAAGCAGCTAGAAAATAGTTTAGATCTGAAGTTCCTTTAGGTTTTCTCCCCTCTTGGGGAAAACTTCCTTTTTCCTTAGGATAGATTCAAGAACAAGCTAGAAGGGTAGAAGTTTCAAGATAAAAAATGTAATGGAACCATTCTTCATGGATGGTAACTCTTCTCTTAAATATTTACTTTGCTTTCATGTTTTTTTTCTTTGAAACTTCCATTTCTTCTTCTTTTTCCTTTATTTTAATGATAGCTTAGATTAGATAGGGGATTGGTGGCCCCAAAACTAGCTATGTGGTTGAATTGCTAGAACATTGCTTTAAAAATGTGAGCTTTATGATTCTTGGATGTGAATACTTGTGTGGTTGATGTTTGATATGCTTTGTGCCTAAGTGTGACCACATTAGGTAGCAAACCCAGTGAAAGTGAGTGTGTGTGCGCGATAGCTGCCACTCACGAGTCCAACTCACCCACATCTCTGCCCTTAGTCCGATAAAATGCCCCAACCGAATGAGGATGTGGGAGTCCAAGTGTGACGCCACTTGGTGAAGTGCCATGAACTCCCTAGTCAATTCCAAATCATTTGCTTGCAAAACCATTAGATAGTAGACCACGTAGGCTAGTCACGAGCCCCAATCTCCACCTTACCTTTTCCTTAAACACCACCATTCCAAACCTTAAAACTCTTGTACAAATGACATCTAGCCTTAGCCATTCCCGTAACTCTTTCCTTTCAACCTCCTAAATGGCAACACTAATTCGCTTCAATTTGTCATCCTTTAGAGACACGACACTCGGGGAGTTTTGACTCTTCGTTTTACCACTTAGGTGGCAAAACTTCACAATTCTATCCTGTATTTTCCCCTGAATTTGACTATTCTAGGTGCTTATCAATTGCACATAAAGATAAGCTTCATCAGGCAACCATGGATGCTTCTAAACACATGTACGAGGACTATTTCCAATTCTTTTATAGCATCCTCGCTGAAGAATTTCATGACCAGCAAGGATAGACCTTCAAGTATAGCTAGGATCCGATCCAATGCTTGTACTTAAAAACTCACCAGTTGGGTAATATCTTGCTTTCAACAGTTTTGTAGGCAACGAGTCCGACTTAGATAACAAATGCCACCCTTGTTTTACTAGGAGAGCAATATTAAATTTATTCAGACTCTTAAAATCCACACCTTCCATAATCTTTGGGGAACACATTCTTCTCCAAGCCATCCAACGAATACCACCACCCCGACCACCTGTAACATCCCACCAAAACATATTCATCATTCGTTCTAGCCGCTCACAAAACGTAACCGGAAGAAAATAAATACTCATTGCATAAGTTGGGAGAGCTTGAGCCACACTTTTCAATAAAACTTCCTTGCCTGCCCGGGATAAGATCTTCTTGTTCCAGCTGGTTATTCTATGATTCAGCTTCATTTCAATATACGAGAACACCTCCTTCTTATTACGCCCTATACCCATTGGCAATTCCAAATAACGGCCAATATTATCTGAGCGTCGAACATTGAAAATAGTAGCCACATTAATCCTTGCCGACTCACTCGTGTTACGACTAAAAACCATGCAAGACTTTTCAAAATTCACTGATTGTCCCGACTGCAACATTTTTCCATTGAGGAAAAATAATTGGTGCAAGTTAATGGTGGCTTTCAAATAGCCATTAAGGGGTGCCATGTAACGTTTGTAACGGAAACCGTTACAAAGCCTATATTGATGGTTCTATAGGCTATATAAGTAATAGTCCCCACTGCTCAGGTTACTGACTACACCATCTATACTAAAAAACCTGAGAACAAGTGGGAGATACTCTGCAGGAATCCTACCACTACCAACACACTAAACAACATTCGTTATATATGCATATTCATATTGTTCTATGTATATATAAAATATTTTCCAGTGAATGTATACATTCATACAAGCATATGCGTCTGAATATATATTTATACAATGTTATATTCTAAACAATATATATACAATTCACTGTATATTCCGTAAAATTTTTGTATGTATATACTGTTTAAAAAAAAAGGCATATAGAGATCTGGGGGTCTTTGGCTGGCAACCATTCGAATGGTCGCTGGCGTGCCCCCATTTTCTGGCGACCTCCACGAAATCGCCGCTATGGGGTGGCGAAACCACAAAGAAAAAAATAAATAAAAACAATTAAGAACCTACTGTATCGCCATTTTGGGCTTCGATGGTTGGAGTTGCGCCATCATCTCCGATGATCGGCAAAGAAGACAGGCTGTAATGGCGAGCGGCGGCGACGCTGGTTTCCGGCGGGACGGCGATAGCAATGTCGGGTTTCCCGGCCTACAACCGTTGCTATCTCTCTCTCTGCTGCTTGGCCGCGATCTATTAGTGCCGCTGGGGAGATGACGGAGGGATGGCGGCGGCGGCACTAGGTCTTGCGTGTGGGTGGCTGGCGGCGAAGCTCCAGCGGCAAATCTTTCGGCGCCTGTGACACCCCCAACTTTTTCACGCTGAGATAGGCATTAACTTATCATAAAAGCTAGCAATCTCAAGACTAACAAGATAACAAACCAGAAGCATACTAAAACTTAAACGGGTGTCATGCCACATCTAGAAAATCAACTCTAGATGCACAAACTAAAATCCATAATACCAATCCATAGAGTAAAGACAACTGTAATAGTCAATACAGAAACCATAACTAAGGCACACAGGCCCGAAAACATCTAAAACAGGTTCACTAGTTTAAGCATAACATGAAGCGATCTATCACTAGCGTGCTCTCGGCTCAGACTACTGCATACCTGGAAAACAGTTTAGGAAAACATTAGCAAAGGAATGCTAAGCAATCAACCACTCACACTCGTGAGGAAAATACATAGTATAATATGGTTTGTAAATAGGTTTACACACACGTATAGAATATACGCATGATGTTTTAATATTTTGCGGTGAGGTGTGATGAGTGGTAAATGTTGGTCCCAAGGGGATGGGGTACAAGTCTAGAGGGGGGGTGAATAGACTTGTATAAGATTTTGCAAATCTTTTCAACCTCTCGTGTGTATTGAACTTAGGATGTTTAAGTTCGATACCTCACGAGGTGAAGACAAAGTTTTATGCGCAGCGGAAATGTTATCCCCTTTTAGTTAGCACGAGTTTG